>NC_092155.1:76131167-76306167 GCF_045791955.1 Oncorhynchus clarkii lewisi
ATCCTTTCAAAAGCGTGTGTTTGTTAGTTTTCAGACGAGTGAGAGAATAAAACGGGCTGTTCGTTGTCATGGTTTCCACTGCGGGTGACTAGCCGAGGGTGATGTCGTGTTTGGATACGAAAAACACCTCTTCCCCTCAACATCCTTCCTACACACACACACACACACACACACACACACACACACACACACACACACACACACACACACACACACACACACACACACACACACACACACACACACACACACACACACACACACCACCCCAACATCCTGAACTTCAACAGGAGTTTCCTGGCCATTCACATTCCTGCTACTTTCTCATGTTATTCATTAAACTTTATACGGACTGCGTCTCGCACTGGATCTACCCTCCATTTCACAGCGACCCAACCACACACTGGACCTACCCTCCATTTCACAGCGACCCCACCACACACTGGACCTACCCTCCATTTCACAGCGACCCCACCACACACTGGTCCAACCCTCCATTTCACAGCGACCCAACCACACACTGGACCTACCCTCCATTTCACAGCGACCCAACCACACCCTGGACCTACCCTCCATTTCACAGCGACCCCACCACACACTGGACCAACCCTCCATTTCACAGCGACCCCACCACACACTGGACCTACCCTCCATTTCACAGCGACCCCACCACACACTGGTCCAACCCTCCATTTCACAGCGACCCAACCACACACTGGACCTACCCTCCATTTCACAGCGACCCAACCACACCCTGGACCTACCCTCCATTTCACAGCGACCCCACCACACACTGGACCTACCCTCCATTTCACAGTGACCCCACCACACACTGGATCTACCCTCCATTTCACAGCGACTCAACCACACACTGGACCAACCCTCCATTTCACAGCGACCCCACCACACACTGGTCCTACCCTCCATTTCACAGCGACCCCACCACACACTGGACCTACCCTCCATTTCACAGTGACCCCACCACACACTGGACCTACCCTCCATTTCACAGCGACCCCACCACACACTGGACCTACCCTCCATTTCACAGCGACCCCACCACACACTGGACCTACCCTCCATTTCACAGCGACCCCACCACACACTGGACCTACCCTCCATTTCACAGCGACCCCACCACACACTGGACCTACCCTCCATTTCACAGCGACCCAACCACACACTGGACCTACCCTCCATTTCACAGCGACCCCACCACACACTGGACCTACCCTCCATTTCACAGCGACCCAACCACACACTGGACCTACCCTCCATTTCACAGCGACCCCACCACACACTGGACCTACCCTCCATTTCACAGCGACCCCACCACACACTGGACCTACCCTCCATTTCACAGCGACCCCACCACACACTGGACCTACCCTCCATTTCACAGCGACTCAACCACACACTGGACCTACCCTCCATTTCACAGCAACCCCACCACACACTGGACCTACCCTCCATTTCACAGCGACCCCACCACACACTGGACCTACCCTCCATTTCACAGCGACCCAACCACACACTGGACCTACCCTCCATTTCACAGCGACCCCACCACACACTGGACCTACCCTCCATTTCACAGCGACCCAACCACACACTGGACCTACCCTCCATTTCACAGCGACCCAACCACACCCTGGACCTACCCTCCATTTCACAGCGACCCAACCACACACTGGACCTACCCTCCATTTCACAGCGACCCAACCACACACTGGACCTACCCTCCATTTCACAGCGACCCAACCACACACTGGACCTACCCTCCATTTCACAGCGACCCCACCACACACTGGACCTACCCTCCATTTCACAGCGACTCAACCACACACTGGACCTACCCTCCATTTCACAGCGACCCCACCACACACTGCTATTTCCATGATCGCTATGAGGACACACACACACACACACACACACACACACACACACACACACACACACACACACACACACACACATACACACACACACACACACACACATCCCAGCAGTGTGTGTTGGTCATAGGGACCATGATCCCAGCAGTGTGTGTTGTCCTCATAGGGACCATGATCCCAGCAGTGTGTGTTGTCCTCATAGGGACCATGATCCCAGCAGTGTGTGTTGTCCTCATAGGGACCATGATCCCAGCAGTGTGTGTTGTCCTCATAGGGACCATGATCCCAGCAGTGTGTGTTGTCCTCATAGGGACCATGATCCCAGCAGTGTGTGTTGTCCTCATAGGGACCATGATCCCAGCAGTGTGTGTTGTCCTCATAGGGACCATGATCCCAGCAGTGTGTGTTGTCCTCATAGGGACCATGATCCCAGCAGTGTGTGTTGTCCTCATAGGGACCATGATCCCAGCAGTGTGTGTTGTCCTCATAGGGACCATGATCCCAGCAGTTTGTTTGAAGAACTGTCCAAAGTGTGGCCATTGCCAGTTATGTCACCAAGAGATCCCTTGGAACGCACAAACACAATACACACAACATTAAGTACAGCCTAAATGCTGACATAACAAATATTTTATAAACAAGACACATTTTAACAGTTAGATCCTCGTAACTTATTAAGAAATCCAACTCTCTTTTTCTCTAATCCAAAAGATAATTGAGTGTTATGGAAACAATAAAAATCGACTTCTCTTTTGATCTACTTTCCTTCTCTCCCTGAGTAAAGAGAGAGCCGCGAGACGAGAAACAGTACATCTTTCTCCCAAATGGCACCTTTTTAATGAAACACTGTTGACCAGGACCCATAGAGAACAGGGCAACACTGTCGACCAGGACCCATAGAGAACAGGGCAACACTGTCGACCAGGACCCATAGAGAACAGAGCAACACTGTCGACCATGACACATAGAGAACAGGGCAACACTATCGACCAGGACCCATAGAGAACAGGGCAACACTGTCGACCATGACACATAGAGAACAGGGCAACACTATCGACCATGACACATAGAGAACAGGGCAACACTATCGACCATGACACATAGAGAACAGGGCAACACTATCGACCATGACACATAGAGAACAGGGCAACACTATCGACCATGACACATAGAGAACAGGGCAACACTGTCGACCAGGACCCATAGAGAACAGGGCAACACTGTCGACCAGGACCCATAGAGAACAGAGCAACACTGTCGACCATGACACATAGAGAACAGGGCAACACTATCGACCATGACACATAGAGAACAGGGCAACACTATCGACCATGACACATAGAGAACAGGACCCATAGAGAACAGGGCAACACTGTCGACCAGGACCCATAGAGAACAGGGCAACACTGTCGACCAGGACCCATAGAAAACAGGGCAACACTGTCGACCAGGACCCATAGAAAACAGGGCAACACTGTCGACCAGGACCCATAGAGAACAGGGCAACACTGTCGACCAGGATCCATAGAGAACAGGGCAACACTGTCGACCTTGACCCATAGAAAACAGGGCAACACTGTCGACCAGGACCCATAGAGAACAGGGCAACACTGTCGACCATGACACATAGGGAACGGGGTGCAATTTGGGACTGTTGTTTCATTCTTGTTAGAATTGTTTTCGTTCAGTCAGCGATTTGGGGGAAAAACAGGTTCATGCGCCAAAGTAATATAGTGGTGATCAGAACTCCACCAGGATGGATTCAGACGTTCAGTCAGCTTAAAGGTTACACAGTGGAGAGATTGTCTGTCCCTCTGTCTGTCTGTCTGTCTGTCTGTCTGTCTGTCTGTCTGTCTGTCTGTTTGACTGTTTGACTGTCTGTCTGTCTGTCTGTCTGTCTGTCTGTCTGTCTGTCTGTTTGACTGTCTGTCTGTCTGTCTGTCTGTCTGTCTGTCTGTCTGTCTGTCTGTCTGTTTGACTGTTTGACTGTCTGTCTGTCTGTCTGTCTGTCTGTCTGTCTGTCTGTCTGTCTGCCCGTCTGTCTGTCTGTCTGTCTGTCTGTCTGTCTGTCTGTCTGCCCGTCCGTCTGTCTGTCTGCCCGTCCGTCTGTCCGTCTGTCTGTCTGTCTGTCTGAGATTCAAAGTGACAACAACATGTTGTGTCAACCACAAAACACTCTGACTAGATTGAAGTGAATTATCACCACTAGCATGTCTAATGTAGACTAGAATAACCTAAAAATATCACCACGAGCATGCCTAATGTAGACTAGACTTGAATAACCTAAAAATAACACCGGAACTAAAATGTGAAATCTGAACCTAACTGAAGAACAGGAAATCAAAAATCCTTAGAAATAACTTTATTTATGTTTTTGGTAAAATTATTTAAAACGCAATATATTCATTTACAAAAAGCCCTCTTCAAATAAAGAAACAACAATCGAAAGTTTAACATTGAGAGAAAAAAAATGTCTATGTGTCAAAGCAATGTTGTATTTACAATGAAAGACTTCATGAAATACTGCTTTTGTTTTGCTTGCTTGATTTAAGTTCAGAGCAACTGTTGTGTTTGTTTTATTCCTAACTGTAAAAAAAATGTTTTTTATATTAACCAAAAGTAGTTTTTACCTTTTTATCAACGTGTTTCTTAAAGAGGCATTCTGGGATTCAAACAACAAGAAAGTGGTCAACCGGCTATATATCATTCATGTAAATGTCCTAAAATGGACATCCTAAATCCCAGATTCCCCTTTTTTTTTTCACGTGTGGTGACGGAAATTTAAATACAAACAAGTGTTTTGATGTAAATCGAACAAATTAAAACCTTAAAAACAAAACAAAAAAATGAAAACAAAGTCTCCTAGTCTCCTAACATTGCAGACCTCATACATTCACGTTGTACAGAAACAATAATCCTAGTCTTTCATTTGTAAAATACATATAGCATTAGAAAGATTTGGAACATGGTGGTCTTCCTATACGTATGTTTGTGACCCAGTGCAAATAAAACCGTTTTTCATCGAAAATAATTCAATGAAAATCTACACAAATAAAAACAAACAACATGAAATTAGGAATACTGTATAAAAAAAAAAAAGAAATGGCAATAACAAAAAAAAAATGAAAAAAGTTTATCATTATAAATGTTCTGCCTGTCCGGACAGTAAGTAGAAGAGCTCAGTAGTCTTTAGTGTTCTGTAGTGGTCTGCAGTGGTCTGTTGGTAGACCATAATGCATTGTAGTAATCCTACCCTGAATGTCCTTAGAGGTCAACTGCAGACCCGGGTCAAGTACACCAATCCAATGCTTTTCTATTTACATTTTCTTTTTAGGTGTACTTGCCTTAATTTAGTGTTTGCACTTCTTCTTCTGTGGTCTATTCCATAGTGCAAATTACACCAAGTCCCACTCCAGTATTACAGTATGTTTAACATGTTTATTTGACCAACAGGTCTTGTAGGCTGCCCTAAGACCATACTAGACTCTGGCACACAGCCAATGACTAACAGCAGTCAGGAAGGTGTCTACCCAGTAATACAGGTACCGTAGTAGACAGCACTACTGGCATCAGCGAGAGCAGAGATGAGTGGACTACTCTGGCTCTCCTCACAGATCCTCCCTAGTGGTTTAGAGAGGGGTGCGTTGGTATACCCCTCCAGAGCTTTCGACACGGGGACACTACCATACCCCTCCATGGATTTAGAAACGGGAATGAGGTTACTCCCATACCCCTCCATACGAGTCCGGTTAGCACTGAGGTACTGGTCAAACTCATTGCGGTCCACTTCTGTCCAGAACTCAACTGACGTCAGGCCTACGTGGTTGGACCCAGCCTGATCTACGGAGTCCAGGGCCTGAGGTTTAGGGTTGGAGGTGGGGACCAGCGAGGAAGAGGAGGACTCGGGAGGGGGAGAGAGCTGCCCCAGGTGAGAGGCCTGGGGGGTGTCTAGTCCAGCGTTATTGTACAGGTAACCATAGTAACCAGAGGACACAGAGGAACTACTGGTGGACTGGAGGGGATTGACTGGCTCAGACAGGCTTATAGAGGAGCCCTGGGGGTAAGAGTAAGGACTGGGAGAGTTCGTAGACTCGGGAACCTGGGTGAGGCCTTTCTCCTGGGGAGGACGACAGAGCAGGGAGCCCCTCTGGCTCTGGTTAAGATGGTGATTATGACCCCTTTGCCCCTGACCCTGACTATGACCCTGACTATGACCCTGACTTTGCCCCTGACTATGACCCTGACTATGACCCTGACTTTGCCCCTGACCCTGACTATGCCCCTGACCCTGACTATGACCCTGACCCTGACTATGCCCCTGACCCTGACTATGACCCTGACCCTGACTATGACCCTGACTTTGCCCCTGACCCTGACTATGACCCTGACTATGTCCTTGACTATGACCCTGACCCTGACCCTGACTATGCCCCTGACCCTGACTATGACCCTGACCCTGACTATGCCCCTGACCCTGACTATGCCCCTGACCCTGACTATGACCCTGACCCTGACTATGCCCCTGACCCTGACTATGCCCCTGACCCTGACTATGACCCTGACCCTGACTATGACCCTGACTGTGGCTGTGAGGATGGCTATGGGCGTCATGGAGATGGCTGTTATAGTGGTGGTGATGGTGGTAGTTACTCCAGGTGCCATGTAGCTCCACGTCCTCCTGCATGTGAGGGGGAAAGAACACCCCTCCGTCCCCACCCCCCTCCTCCATCACATCCAGAGGGGACATCTCCGGTGTGGGCAGTCCGTAGCTCAGTGTGTCCCCAGTGTGGAGGTCCCTGAAGTGGCCTAGTGGAGGCAGAAGGTGGTGGTGTGGATGAGGATGCCCATAACCGTTCAGAGGGTGTCCGTAGCCCTCCCCTACCCCAGGAACCCCTGACCCTCCCTGGGCTAGGCTGTGGAGCAGTAGCCCCGGTTCCACCCGTTTGAGCTTTTTGGCCTGTTTTTTGCGACGGGGGCGGTACTTGTAGTTGGGGTGGTCCGTCAGGTGCTGGAGGCGGAGTCTCTCGGCCTCCTCAACGAAGGGACGCTTGTCCAGAGTAGTCAGGGCCTTCCACGACTGGCCTAAAGATAATAACACACACACATATATATATATATATACATTGTTGTCAACAATACAATTATTACCAGCGGTAGCACAATCAGCATCATAATCATAATCATTACCAACGTTATCAACATGATTGGCATCATACATTTAGCTAATATCAGTTGTGTACATCCAACTATAAACTGGGTGGTTCCAGCCCTGAATGCTGATTGGCTGACAGCCGTGGTATATCAGACCATATACCACAGGTATGACAAAACATGTATTTTTACTGCTCTGATTATGTTGTTAACCAGTTTATAACAGCAATAAGGCACCTTGGGGGGTTTGTGTTATATGGCCAATATACCACGGCTAAGGGCTGTGTCCAGGCACTCCGCGTTGCGTCGTACATAAGAACAGCCCTTAGCCGTGGTATATTGGCCATATACCACATCCCCCTCGTGTATAAATGGCATAAACATAATCTGTGCAGCTCTAAAACTTATTCTGGGTTGAGTATTTTATTTTATATATATTTTTTAAATATTGTAGATACTAAGTGATGCTGTTGTATAATAAAAGTCAAACTTAACTAAAACAATCTACTTCTTTACTCTCAGGGAAAAACTATGCGTATTTTTTAAGCAGTACTGTGCATATTGAGCAATGAAACCATTTTAAAATTTGGTTTTGGCTTGAGCAAGATGTAGTACCAACAGTAACTAAAGTCCTACCAACAATTAGAGTTGATTTTCACTGATTCATTGTGGTGTGTGGACATTCACAACCCCATAAACCGTCCTAAGAACGCCACAGATAAACATGCTTTAATATTTCACACAGTCATGAGTCTAAAAAACATCCTGAATACGGTGTGTGTGTGTGTGTGTGTGTGTGTGTGTGTGTGTGTGTGTGTGTGTGTGTGTGTGTGTGTGTGTGTGTGTGTGTGTGTGTGTGTGTGTGTGTGTGTGTGTGTGTGGTGTGGTGTGAGTGTGTGTGTGTGTGGTGTGAGTGTGTGTGTGTGTGTGTGTGCGTGTGTGTGTGTGTGTGTGCGCGTGTGTGTGTCATATCTTACCCAGCATCTTGCTGAGGACAGCATTGTGGAGGTCTGGGTTCTGAACAGCCAGTCGTTTCCTCTCGTCTTTAGCCCAAACCATGAAGGCGTTCATTGGCCGACGGATCCTCGACTCACCCCCTGCTTTCCCCTCAACGCTGCCCAGGGAAGGTGCTTCTGGGTGGGTCGAGTCAGGGCTTCCTGCCCCTGTCCCTGGTTCAGCTCCGGCCCCTATCCTGGCCTCTGTGCGGCCCCCAGCAGAGCCACGATCTCCAGATCCTCCATAAAGGGGGGTCTGGTCGAAGGGTCCTAGCCCACGATCAGAGCCTGGGCTGGGGGAAGAGACCCATGGATGCCCCCCGGCTCCTTCCCGGCCTGGTGGAGAACTGGCCTCACGACAGTAACTAGACTCAGATATATTCATTCCAGCTTAAACAAACTCCTGTTTAGTTGTTGTTGTTGTTGTTGTTGTTGTTGTTGTTGTTGTTGTTGTTGTTGTTGTTGTGTTAACTTCTGTCTGTGTTCTTTTGTGGTTCTCGACACAGACAACGAGGAAAAGGCTAAAGGTTTTAAAAAGCAACAGTGTTCAGAGAAACTGAAAGAGACGGAGGTAAGACAAGCAGAATGCCCAAAGCAAAGCATTGACCTCTGAAGGGTGTGGGATGGTTCAGTAGAAACCGAAAGGTCCTAAAGGTTCCGCGACTCTTTCTCTCTCCTTCTCTCTCTCTCTCTTTCTCTCCTTCTCTCTCTCTTCCTCTCTCCTTCTCTCTCTCTTTCTCTCTCCTTCTCTCTCTCTTTCTCTCTCCTTCTCTCTCTCTTTCTCTCCTTCTCTCTCTCTTTCTCACTCTTTCTCTCTTGGTTTTCCAGAACCTCTTGTAAAAGAGTGTGGTGTGTGTGTTTCTCCTCTGCTATCCTCCAGGACTGGACAGTTTGAAAGTTGTGGTGAGGCTTGATAAACCCGTGGTGTAAATATATACCCAGCCTAAACCAATCAGACGCCAGGGAGACTAGCAAGGCGAGCGGGAGGGGTCGGCAGTGGGAGAGTCCCCCCCCCCCCCCCCCTTGTCCTATCCGCTCGGCGCTCACACAGAGAGATGTAATCTGAGAGGGCCATTGTTTCTGCTCACTCACTCACACACACACACACACACACACACACACACACACACACACACACACACACACACACACACACACACACACACACACACACAGCTTTCCCCAGCCACGCTGTGTGTCTCTGTCTCTCCCTACCTTCCTCTGCCTCCCGCCTCCCGCCTCCTTCACCCAGAGTCCCTATCCAACCCCTCTGTCCCCCGCCCCCCCTCCCCTCCCCTCCCCTCTCCTCCCATCATCTGAGGCTGTGGCTGTGGTGAAAGGAGACCACACTCAAAGCCTTGCTCGTTAGCGGTGCAGCTCTCTCTCTCTCTCTCTCTCTCCCTCTCTCTCTCTTTTAGACTTTCTTTTAGAGGCAGAAAACAGAGAAGAGAGCTGCACAGAAAAATACGCTGAAACACACAAGATAGGGCACCCAAAGTAGTCACAACCACGAGGCAACACTCGAATCCCTCAACATGGTCTCATTAGAACAAGTCAAAACTGTGACGTGTAACCCGTTGATGCCGAATTTGACATATTTCGCCCACCAATAAAATAAAAAAACCCATTAGAACAAGAGAACACAACTGTCCTCTGATGTTATCGAAAACAATTTTAACAACTTATCACACAGACGTGTTGCAGCAACAAACAGAGTCATGCGATATGTTGAACCATCACAGAACGATTGTTGACAAATGTAAAAGAGAGGGAAAGGGATAATCCATGCTGTATGGGTCTTTAATGGTTGTTTTCCTCCTGGGTCCTTTATCCCCAGGAGGTAAAGGGCAAACCTAACAGAGAACACTTTAACATGTCAGACACGATAAGATGGGAACTCTTTCTCCGAGGACATGGCCGGTAAAACCACTTGTTTTCTTAGAGCTTGGCGAGAGTGTGGTTGTCCTATGGTTATTTTACAGCCTTCCCACAACTTTCTATGAATGGTGCAGGAGAGTTGCTAGGTTTTGGAACATCCTCAGCACATTTTAAGGAATTTCACAACAAACAAAACAAAAACATCGTTATTTTTTTTGGGGGGGGTATTTCATTTACTTTAACGGAAAGTTGCCTAACAGGTCAAACATGGTTATATTTAATTAAAATGTTTGGTAATTTTGTAGGAACGTTCTCCAACTGGTTTGACATTGGGCATTTTCTCAAATAGTTCAGAGAACATAAAGAAGCAACCTTCTTCTGTGGCAATTTCCGTACTTCAGCGTAACGTTTCCAACAGGTTTCCTCATGATTCTATTTAAAGTAGTGTTCCTAAATGGTCCCGAGAACGTTTAAGAAAACTTTCCATAAAAAAAAACACCCAAACAAAAATGTTTGTAATGTACAGTTTAACAGTCTAAAAATGTTATGTTATTTAAAAACATATTAATATACAATTTAACTTAACAACATTCTAGGAAGTATCTGTAGATATGATTTGGGATTATCCAAATCAAGTGAAACACAAATTGAATTTACAGTGACAAGAAAAATACTGTGAACCCTTCGGAATTACCTGGACTTCTGCATAATTTCATATCATCCAAACCAACCTGCCCTCCAAATACACCTCTGCTGTCTTCAACCAGGATCTCAGAGATCACTGCCTCATTGCTTGCGTACTTAATGGGTCTGCGGTCAAAAGAACACCCCTCATCACTGTCAAACGCTCCCGAAAACACTTCAGCGAGCAGGCCTTTCTAAATGACCTGGCCCGAGTATCCTGGAAGGATATTGACTTCATTCCGTCAGTAGAAGATGCCTGGTTATTCTATAAAAGTGCTTTCCTCACCATCTTAAATATGCATGCCCCATTCCAAAAATGTAGAATCAGGAATAGAATTTACTCCAGACTTGACTGCCCTTGACCAGCACAAAAACACCCTGTGGCGTACGGGATTAGCATCGAATAGCCCCCGCAATATGCAACTTTTCAGGGAAATTAGGAACCAATATACACAGGCAGTTAGGAAAGCAAAGGCTAGCTTTTTCAAACAGAAATTTGCATCCTGCAGCATAAACTCTAAAAAGTTCTGGGACACTGTAAAGTCCATGGAGAACAAGAGCATCTCCTCCCAGCTGCCCACTGCACTGATGTTAGGAAACACTGTCACCACTGATAAATCCATTATAATCGAGAAATAAGCATTTTTTCTACAACTGGCCATGCTTTCCACCTGGCCATCCCTACCCTGGTCAACAGCCCTGCACCCTCCACAGCAACTCGCTCAAGCCTCCCCCATTTCTCCTTCACCCAAATCCAGATAGCTGATGTTCTGAAAGAGCTGCAAAATCTGGATCCCTACAAATCAGCCGGGCTAGACAATCCGAACCCTCTCTTTCTAAAATCATCAGCCAAAATTGTTGCAACCCCTATTACCAGTCTGTTCAACCTCTCTTTCATGTCGTCTGAGATTCCCAAAGATTGGAAAGCTGCCGCGGTCATCACCCTCTTCAAAGGGGCAGACACTCCAGACTCAAACTGCTACAGACCTATATCCATCCTACCCTGCCTTTCTAAGGTCTTCGAAAGTTAACAAACAGATCACCGACCATTTCGAATCCCACCGTACCTTCTCCGCTATTCAATCTGGTTTCAGAGCTGGTCATGGGTGCACCTCAGCCACGCTCAAGGTCCTAAATGATATCATAACCGCCATCGATAAGAGACAACACTGTGCAGCTGTATTCATTGACCTGGGCCAAGGCTTTCAACTCTGTCACTCACCACATTCTTATTGGCAGACTCAACAGCCTTGGTTTCTCAAATGACTGCCTCGCCTGGTTCACCAACTACTTATCTGATAGAGTTCAGTGTGTCAAATCAGAGAGCCTGTTGTCCGCACCTCTGGCAGTCTCTATGGGGGTGCCACAGGGTTCAATCCTCGGGCCGACTCTCTTCTCTGTATACATCAATGATGTCGCTCTTGCTGCTGGTGATTCTCTGATCCACCTCTACGCAGACGACACCATTCTGTATACTTCTGGCCCTTCTTTGGACACTGTGTTAACAACCCTCCAGGTGAGCTTCAATGCCATACAACTCTCCTTCCGTGGCCTCCAATTGCTCTTAAATACAAGTAAAAATAAATGCATGCTATTTAACCGATCATTGCCCGCACCTGATCCCCTGTCCAGCAACACTACTCTGGACGGTTCTGACTTACAATTTGTGGACAACTACAAATACCTAGTTGTCTGGTTAGACTGTAAACTCTACTTACAAACTCACAATAAGCATTTCCAATCCAAAATGAAATCTAGAATCTGCTTCCTATTTTGCAACAAAGCATCCTTCACTCATGCTGCCAAACATACCTTCGTAAAACTGACCATCGTACCGTACCGATTCTCGACTTCTCGATGTCATTTATAAAATAGCCTCCAACACTCTACTCAACAAATTGGATGCAGTCTATCACAGTGTTATCCGTTTTGTCACCAAAGCCCGTTTTGTCACCAAAGCCAATGACTGGAACGAACTTCAAAAATCTCTGAAGATGGAGACTCATATGTCCCTCACTAGCTTTAAGCACCAGCTGTCAGAGAGGCTCTCAGATCACTGCACCTGTACATAGCCCATCTGTAAACAGCCCATCCAACTACCTCATCCCCATACTGTATTTATTTATCTTGCTCCTTTGCACCCCAGTATCTCTACTAGCACATTCTTCTTCTGCACATCTACCATTCCAGTGTTTAATTGCTATATTGTAATTACTTCACCACCATGGCCTATTTGTTACCTTATCTTACCTCATTTGCACTCACTGTATATAGACTTTTTGTTTTCTTTTGTTCTACTGTATTATTGACTGTATGTTTTGTTTATTCCATGTGTAACTCTGTGTTGTTGTATGTGTCGAACTGCTATGCTTTATCTTGGCCAGGTCGCAATTGTAAATGAGAACTTGTTCTCAACTGGCCTACCTGGTTAAATATAGGTGTTCTCAACTGGCCTACCTGGTTAAATAAAGGTGTTCTCAACTAGCCTACCTGGTTAAATAAAGGTGTTCTCAACTAGCCTACCTGGTTAAATAAAGGTGTTCTCAACTAGCCTACCTGGTTAAATAAAGGTGTTCTCAACTAGCCTACCTGGTTAAATAAAGGTGTTCTCAACTGGCCTACCTGGTTAAATACAGGTGTTCTCAACTAGCCTACCTGGTTAAATAAAGGTGTTCTCAACTAGCCTACCTGGTTAAATAAAGGTGTTCTCAACTAGCCTACCTGGTTAAATAAAGGTGTTCTCAACTGGCCTACCTGGTTAAATAAAGGTGTTCTCAACTAGCCTACCTGGTTAAATAAAGGTGTTCAACTGGCCTACCTGGTTAAATAAAGGTGTTCTCAACTAGCCTACCTGGTTAAATAAAGGTGTTCTCAACTGGCCTACCTGGTTAAATAAAGGTGTTCTCAACTGGCCTACCTGGTTAAATAAAGGTGTTCTCAACTGGCCTACCTGGTTAAATAAAGGTGTTCTCAACTGGCCTACCTGGTTAAATAAAGGTGTTCTCAACTGGCCTACCTGGTTAAATAAAGGTGTTCTCAACTAGCCTACCTGGTTAAATAAAGGTGTTCTCAACTGGCCTACCTGGTTAAATAAAGGTGTTCTCAACTAGCCTACCTGGTTAAATAAAGGTGTTCTCAACTGGCCTACCTGGTTAAATAAAGGTGTTCTCAACTAGCCTACCTGGTTAAATAAAGGTGTTCTCAACTAGCCTACCTGGTTAAATAAAGGTGTTCTCAACTAGCCTACCTGGTTAAATAAAGGTGTTCTCAACTGGCCTACCTGGTTAAATACAGGTGTTCTCAACTAGCCTACCTGGTTAAATAAAGGTGTTCTCAACTAGCCTACCTGGTTAAATAAAGGTGTTCTCAACTAGCCTACCTGGTTAAATAAAGGTGTTCTCAACTGGCCTACCTGGTTAAATAAAGGTGTTCTCAACTAGCCTACCTGGTTAAATAAAGGTGTTCAACTGGCCTACCTGGTTAAATAAAGGTGTTCTCAACTAGCCTACCTGGTTAAATAAAGGTGTTCTCAACTGGCCTACCTGGTTAAATAAAGGTGTTCTCAACTGGCCTACCTGGTTAAATAAAGGTGTTCTCAACTGGCCTACCTGGTTAAATAAAGGTGTTCTCAACTGGCCTACCTGGTTAAATAAAGGTGTTCTCAACTGGCCTACCTGGTTAAATAAAGGTGTTCTCAACTAGCCTACCTGGTTAAATAAAGGTGTTCTCAACTGGCCTACCTGTTTAAATAAAGGTGATCTCAACTGGCCTACCTGGTTAAATAAAGGTATTCTCAACTAGCCTACCTGGTTAAATAAAGGTGTTCTCAACTAGCCTACCTGGTTAAATAAAGGTGTTCTCAACTGGCCTACCTGGTTAAATAAAGGTGTTCTCAACTAGCCTACCTGGTGAAATAAAGGTGTTCTCAACTAGCCTACCTGGTTAAATAAAGGTGTTCTCAACTGGCCTACCTGGTTAAATAAAGGTGTTCTCAACTAGCCTACCTGGTTAAATAAAGGTGTTCTCAACTAGCCTACCTGGTTAAATAAAGGTGTTCTCAACTAGCCTACCTGGTTAAATAAAGGTGTTCTCAACTAGCCTACCTGGTTAAATAAAGGTGTTCTCAACTAGCCTACCTGGTTAAATAAAGGTGTTCTCAACTGGCCTACCTGGTTAAATAAAGGTGTTCTCAACTGGCCTACCTGGTTAAATAAAGGTGTTCTCAAATAGCCTACCTGGTTAAATAAAGGTGTTCTCAACTAGCCTACCTGGTTAAATAAAGGTGTTCTCAACTAGCCTACCTGGTTAAATAAAGGTGTTCTCAACTGGCCTACCTGGTTAAATAAAGGTGTTCTCAACTAGCCTACCTGGTTAAATAAAGGTGTTCTCAACTAGCCTACCTGGTTAAATAAAGGTGTTCTCAACTAGCCTACCTGGTTAAATAAAGGTGTTCTCAACTGGCCTACCTGGTTAAATAAAGGTGTTCTCAACTAGCCTACCTGGTTAAATAAAGGTGTTCTCAACTGGCCTACCTGGTTAAATAAAGGTGTTCTCAACTGGCGTACCTGGTTAAATAAAGGTGTTCTCAACTAGCCTACCTGGTTAAATAAAGGTGTTCTCAACTAGCCTACCTGGTTAAATAAAGGTGTTCTCAACTAGCCTACCTGGTTAAATAAAGGTGTTCTCAACTAGCCTACCTGGTTAAATAAAGGTGTTCTCAACTAGCCTACCTGGTTAAATAAAGGTGTTCTCAACTAGCCTACCTGGTTAAATAAAGGTGTTCTCAACTAGCCTACCTGGTTAAATAAAGGTGTTCTCAACTAGCCTACCTGGTTAAATAAAGGTGTTCTCAACTGGCCTACCTGGTTAAATAATGGTGTTCTCAACTAGCCTACCTGGTTAAATAAAGGTGTTCTCAACTGGCCTACCTGGTTAAATAAAGGTGTTCTCAACTAGCCTACCTGGTTAAATAAAGGTGTTCTCAACTAGCCTACCTGGTTAAATAAAGGTGTTCTCAACTAGCCTACCTGGTTAAATAAAGGTGTTCTCAACTAGCCTACCTGGTAAAATAAAGGTGTTCTCTACTAGCCTACCTGGTTAAATAAAGGTGTTCTCAACTAGCCTACCTGGTTAAATAAAGGTGTTCTCAACTAGCCTACCAGGTTAAATAAAGGTGTTCTCAACTAGCCTACCTGGTTAAATAAAGGTGTTCTCAACTAGCCTACCTGGTTAAATAAAGGTGTTCTCAACTAGCCTACCTGGTTAAATAAAGGTGTTCTCAACTAGCCTACCTGGTTAAATAAAGGTGTTCTCAACTAGCCTACCTGGTTAAATAAAGGTGTTCTCAACTAGCCTACCTGGTGAAATAAAGGTGTTCTCAACTAGCCTACCTGGTTAAATAAAGGTGTTCTCAACTAGCCTACCTGGTTAAATAAAGGTGTTCTCAACTAGCCTACCTGGTTAAATAAAGGTGTTCTCAACTGGCCTACCTGGTTAAATAAAGGTGTTCTCAACTAGCGTACCTGGTTAAATAAAGGTGTTCTCAACTAGCGTACCTGGTTAAATAAAGGTGTTCTCAACTAGCCTACCTGGTTAAATAAAGGTGAAATATTTTTTTTTTAAATAAAATAAATCAATCAATAAAAAAGACAGGGAATTTTTTACTAGGATTAAATGTCAGGAATTGTGAAAAGCTGAGTTTAAACGTATTTGGCTACGGTGTATATAAACTTCCAACTATATATATACATACTAAAATGTTGTGTTGATTGAATTAACCTGCCTTGGTGCTGCAATCAATGTCTCTCTTTCACGTACCCTGTCCTCGAGCAACAACCTGACTTGCGCTAGCAGCCTTTAGCCATCAGTCAAAAAAAAAATGATGATAGACAATGTTGTGTTTTTTGATAATTTTGATAATTAAAAACATTATGTCTCTGATGCATTTCTTCATCACCAATATGAAAGACAGGTTTAAGCATAGTGATAATGTGTTTGTTTCTCTCCTAGGTTACTACAGTGTCAAAAGATAATTCCCAGTCGTCCCAACAACAGTTGGCCGTTTGGATGTGTTGCAAATTATTCATTAAAGTCTTTCACTTTCACTATTTAGACCCATTTCCCATGTCTGTTGAGCGATTACGTTCAGAAATTATTCATACCACTTGACTTATTCCACATCTTGTTACAGCCTGAATTCAAAATGGATGAAAAAATAAAAAAGAATCCCCCATCTACACACAATACTCCATAATGTTTTTAGACATTTTTTTGCAAGTGTATTGAAAATATCCCATTTAATAAGTTTTCACATGTTAGAATCACCATGGCAGCGATTACAGCTGTGAGTCTTTCTGGGTAAGATTTACACACCTGGATAGTACAGTATTTTACAATTATTCAGACAACATTTTCGATTCTTATCAAGCTGATTTAAGTCAAAACTTCAGGAACATTCACTGTCTTGATAACTCCAGTGCAGATTTGGCCTTGAGTTTTAGGATATTGTCCTGCTAAAAAGGTGAATTAATCTCCCAGTATCTGGTGGAAAGCAGACTGAATCAGGTTTTCAGGATTTTGCCTGTGCTTAGCTCCATTCTGTAAGTTTTTTTATCCTGAAAAACTCTCCAGTCCTTAACAATTACAAGCATAGTAAGTTAATTGCTTTGCCAATTTTTGTATTGTATTACTTTAGTGCCTTGTTGCAAACAGGATGTTTTGAAATATTTGTATTCTGTACAGGCTTCCTTCTTTTCACTCTGTCATTTAGGTTAGTATTGTGGAGTAACTACAATGTTGTTGATCCATCCTCAGTTTTATCCTTTCATAGCCATTACACTCTGTAACTGTTTTATAATCACCATTGGCCTCATGGTGAAATCCCTGAGCAGTTTCCTTCCTCTCCGGCAACTGAGTTGTCTGTATGTTTGTAGTTGTCTGTATGTTTGTAGGAAGTATGTCTGTATGTTTGTAGGAAGTATGTCTGTATGTTTGTAGGAAGTATGTCTGTATGTTTGTAGGAAGTATGTCTTTATGTTTGTAGGAAGTATGTCTGTATGTTTGTAGTTGTCTGTATGTTTGTAGGAAGTATGTCTGTATGTTTGTAGGAAGTATGTCTGTATGTTTGTAGGAAGTATGTCTGTATGTTTGTAGGAAGTATGTCTGTATGTTTGTAGGAAGTATGTCTGTATGTTTGTAGGAAGTATGTCTGTATGTTTGTAGGAAGTATGTCTGTATGTTTGTAGGAAGTATGTCTTTATGTTTGTAGGAAGTATGTCTGTATGTTTGTAGTTGTCTGTATGTTTGTAGGAAGTATGTCTGTATGTTTGTAGGAAGTATGTCTGTATGTTTGTAGGAAGTATGTCTGTATGTTAGTAGGAAGTATGTCTGTATGTTAGTAGGAAGTATGTCTGTATGTTAGTAGGAAGTATGTCTGTATGTTTGAAGGAAGTATGTCTGTATGTTTGTAGGAAGTATGTCTGTATGTTAGTAGGAAGTATGTCTGTATGTTAGTAGGAAGTATGTCTGTATGTTAGTAGGAAGTATGTCTGTATGTTAGTAGGAAGTATGTCTGTATGTTTGTAGGAAGTATGTCTTTATGTTAGTAGGAAGTATGTCTGTATGTTAGTAGGAAGTATGTCTGTATGTTAGTTAGGAAGTATGTCTGTATGTTTGTAGGAAGTATGTCTGTATGTTAGTAGGAAGTATGTCTGTATGTTTGTAGGAAGTATGTCTGTATGTTAGTAGGAAGTATGTCTGTATGTTAGTAGGAAGTATGTCTGTATGTTTGTAGGAAGTATGTCTGTATGTTAGTAGGAAGTATGTCTGTATGTTAGTAGGAAGTATGTCTGTATGTTTGTAGGAAGTATGTCTTTATGTTAGTAGGAAGTATGTCTGTATGTTTGTAGTTGTCTGTATGTTTGTAGTTGTCTGTATGTTTGTAGTTGTCTGTATGTTTGTAGGAAGTATGTCTGTATGTTTGTAGGAAGTATGTCTGTATGTTTGTAGGAAGTATGTCTGTATGTTTGTAGGAAGTATGTCTGTATGTTTGTAGGAAGTATGTCTGTATGTTAGTAGGAAGTATGTCTGTATGTTAGTAGGAAGTATGTCTGTATGTTTGTAGGAAGTATGTCTGTATGTTTGTAGGAAGTATGTCTGTATGTTTGTAGTTGTCTGGTTGTATTTTTTATTTATTTTTATTTCCAGCTTCTAACGGCAAAACTGAGGGGGGAGGAGACTGTACCAACCAAGAGAAGAAAATACCCTTCGAAGTGGAAAAGACAGAAGGGATGGTTGGAAGGTCAATCTGGTTTTGTATAGAAGGGATGGTTGGAAGGTCAATCTGGTTTGTATAGAAGGGATGGTTGGAAGGTCAATCTGGTTTTGTATAGAAGGGATGGTTGGAAGGTCAATCTGGTTTTGTATAGAAGGGATGGTTGGAAGGTCAATCTGGTTTTGTATAGAAGGGATGGTTGGAAGGTCAATCTGGTTTTGTATAGAAGGGAAGTAAAGAGTTCGTGGGCAAGTTAGGATAATGAATGTAAAAAGGTTAGGATCATTAATGTAGCAGGCTAGGAGGAGAAGGTTAAGGTTAGTAAAGAAGAGTTAGGATTAGCTAAAACGCACAAAAAAATCTATACTTTTGACATCAATTTAATTCCATGGTGAAATGTGTCTGATTTACATACTAGTAACTTGATTAATAGGGACCTTTTTCTGTACTGATTGTTTGACTTTTGGGTCACTTGCCTGTTCGTTCTGAGTGAAACAAAAAAAAAAATCCACTTGGTGTAAACATTTTTAGTAAAAAAAAAAAGAAGGTTTTATTGTGAATTGAATAGAAACGCCTTGGGGTTATTTTGGGGCGAGATTGAGCCTCTTCCTTCTCCACCTTTAGTCCTGCTTCCAAACAAAGTCTTTCAAGATACATTTGGTTGTTATTGTTCTTTTTGAGCAGATTAAAGCTGATGTATCTATTTTAGAAGCATTCTGTACAATAGATATCAAGTATTTCTTGGTTTACCACTGTAAAGCCACTCTGACACTTTGTGTGAATGGGAAATAACGTTGGTGTACTGTTTGATTTGTTCACTATTTACGTTATCCAAAAGTGTCTGCTATGGTCATTTCTTATCAAGAAAAATGGATCAATGCCCCCTGTCCATATTTGAAATGTGTAATGACATCAAGTCAATCTGGACATGGTGTTATTTGTGCCAGAAGGGCTAGAATCAAACCCAACATGGTAGGCTTATATAAGGCAGCAACCCTAACCGCTAGACTCCAGGCCACGACTGGACAACACTTTGACAGTTCAATCATAACCTCTAGATACAAACACTAACAGGGATGGGAAACTCCAGTCCTCAGGGGGCCTGATTTGATGTCACACTGTCTCTCCATCCCTAGCAAAACACAGAAACTCCAGTCCTCAGGGGGCCTGATTTGATGTCACACTGTCTCTCCATCCCTAGCAAAACACAGAAACTCCAGTCCTCAGGGGGCCTGATTTGATGTCACACTGTCTCTCCATCCCTAGCAAACACAGGTAACTCCAGTCCTCAGGGGGCCAGGAGTCAGGTGTGTTTGCTGGGTGCTGGGGGCAAAACTGTGACACCAAACAGACCCTTCCAGAGAACTGGAATTGCCCACCCCCTGAAAGACACTTGTGAGTCGTAGCCTAGTGGAGACCAATATCTATCTTGTGTTATTAAGATATATTAAACTACGGTTGTTGTTGTGTTTGGCTGTCAGATACATTTTTATACATAATAATAGGACCTAAGCCTAGCGAGAGAGAGAGAGAGAGAGAGAGAGAGACAGAGAGAGAGAGAGAGAGAGAGAGAGAGAGAGAGAGAGAGAGAGAGAGAGAGAGACAGAGAGACAGAGACAGAGACAGAGAGAGAGAGAGAGAGAGAGAGAGACAGAGACAGAGAGAGAGGGAGAGAGAGAGAGAGAGAGAGAAAGAAAGAGAGAGACAGAGAGAGAGAGAGAGAGAGAGAGAATACTATTTTAATATAGCCTTGATTCCAACGACTCCACCACCCCCTAATGGAGAGAAACAGAACTGAACATGTTTAGCCAATCGCAATGCTTATTTAAATTTTCCCGATGAATTAAGTAAAATTCTTCACAACGAAAAAGAGATCTAGTTAAGATCCAACATCTGTACACAAACTAGGGTACGGGGCAGACAGGCATGAGGAGAGATGATGAAGATGAAGATGAAGAGCTTCACCGTACATTGTTACAAACTGGCACCTTTCCTATTCTCTCTCTCCATCCTTCTCCCTCCTCACTCTCTCTATCCACCTCTTCTCCTCTCTCCCTCTCTCTCCATCCTTCTCCCTCCTCACTCTCTCTATCCACCTCTCCTCCTCTCTCCCTATCTCTCCATCCTTCTCCCTCCTCACTCTCTCTATACTTCTCTCTCCCTATCTCTCCATCTCTCCCCTTCTCTCTCTTTATCCCTTCTCTCCCTGTCTATCATCTCCATCTCTCTTTATCTCCTCCCTCTCTCTCTCTCCTTCTCTCCCTGTCTCTCATCTCCATCTCTCTTTATCTCCTCCCTCTCTCTCTCTCCTTCTCTCCCTGTCTCTCATCTCCATCTCTCTTTATCTCCTCCCTCTCTCTCTCTCCTTCTCTCCCTGTCTCTCATCTCCATCTCTCTTTATCTCCTCCCTCTCTCTCTCTCCTTCTCTCCCTGTCTCTCATCTCCATCTCTCTTTATCTCCTCCCTCTCTCTCTCTCCTTCTCTCCCTGTCTCTCATCTCCATCTCTCTTTATCTCCTCCCTCTCTCTCTCTCCTTCTCTCCGCTGTCTCTTTCATACCATTTGGGACGCAGACAGGTGTTTTCGGGAACCAGAAGACACTTGTTGTTTTAATAGTCTACAATGGTTACAAACTTTTAAATGGGTGCAATGGTTGAAATACTTTTATAAAGTATATAGATATGTATCTCATTTCCTGGTCTTTCTTCTTCTCTCAGATTATAGGACAGACACTTCAGAACAAACTTCCTTTAGATTTTTAGATGTAGTGAATCTGTTATTCAATGTGTTTGTATGGGCTAGTAATGCCTAATTCAATGTTTCATCCAATCATTTTTGTATATGTTTTTTTGATACCTTACTGGGTCTTAAAAGAAAAAAAAACGAATAGCCAAATTATTATTGGTATGACTATCTTTTAATGTTAGCTTGTGTGTGTGTGTGTGTGTGTGTGTGTGTGTGTGTGTGTGTGTGTGTGTGTGTGTGTGTGTGTGTGTGTGTGTCAACAGGGGATGGGTACTGGGGACTCACACCCGACCAGGACTGGGAAACAATGGGGAGGCAGTTGGTTGACAGGGAGACTACTGAGGTTGCAGAGCCAGTTGGTTGACAGGGAGACTACTGAGGTTGCAGAGCCAGTTGGTTGACAGGGAGACTACTGAGGTTGCAGAGCCAGTTGGTTGACAGGGAGACTACTGAGGTTGCAGAGCCAGTTGGTTGACAGGGAGACTACTGAGGTTGCAGAGCCAGTTGGTTGACAGGGAGACTACTGAGGTTGCAGAGCCAGTTGGTTGACAGGGAGACTACTGAGGTTACTGAGACTACTGAGATAAAGCCAGTTGGTTGACAGGGAGACTACTGAGGTTGCAGAGCCATTCGGTTGACAGGGAGACTACTGAGGTTGCAGAGCCAGTCGGTTGACAAAGAGACTACTGAGGTTGCAGAGCCAGTCGGTTGACAGGGAGACTACTGAGGGTGCAGAGCCAGTCAGTGTTGAAACATGACAGAGTTATAAGAACAGAGAACTCTCCCTCCCTCCACTCTTCCTCCCTTCACTCTCCCTCCCTTCACTCTCCCTCCCTTCACACTCCCTCCCTCCCTCCACCCTCCCTCCCTTCACCCTGCCTCCCTTCACTCTCCCTCCCTCCACTCTCCCTCCCTTCACTCTCCCTCCCTTCACTCTCCCTCCCTCCACTCTCCCTCCCTCCACTCTCCCTCCCTTCACTCTCCCTCCCTTCACTCTCCCTCCCTTCACCCTCCCTCCCTTCACCCTCCCTCCCTTCACTCTCCCTCCCTTCACTCTCCCTCCCTTCACCCTCCCTCCCTTCACCCTCCCTCCCTTGACTCTCCCTCCCTTCACTCTCCCTCCCTCCACTCTCCCTCCCTTCACCCACCCTCCCTTCACTCTCCCTCCCTCCACTCTCCCTCCCTTCACCCTCCCTCCCTTCACTCTCCCTCCCTCCACTCTCCCTCCCTTCACCCTCCCTCCCTTCACTCTCCCTCCCTCCACTCTCCCTCCCTTCACCCTCCCTCCCTTCACCCTCCCTCCCTTCACTCTCCCTCCCTTCACTCTCCCTCCCTCCACTCTCCCTCCCTTCACCCACCCTCCCTTCACTCTCCCTCCCTCCACTCTCCCTCCCTTCACCCTCCCTCCCTTCACTCTCCCTCCCTCCACTCTCCCTCCCTTCACCCTCCCTCCCTTGACTCTCCCTCCCTTGACTCTCCCTCCCTTCACTCTCCCTCCCTTCACTCTCCCTCCCTCCACTCTCCCTCCCTTCACCCTCCCTCCCTCCACTCTCCCTCCCTTCACCCTCCCTCCCTTCACTCTCCCTCCCTCCACTCTCCCTCCCTTCACCCACCCTCCCTTCACTCTCCCTCCCTCCACTCTCCCTCCCTTCACCCTCCCTCCCTTCACTCTCCCTCCCTCCACTCTCCCTCCCTTCACCCTGCCTCCCTTCACCCTCCCTCCCTTGACTCTCCCTCCCTTCACTCTCCCTCCCTTCACTCTCCCTCCCTCCACTCTCCCTCCCTCCCTTCACCCTGCCTCCCTTCACCCTCCCTCCCTTCACTCTCCCTCCCTCCACTCTCCCTCCCTTCACCCTGCCTCCCTTCACCCTCCCTCCCTTGACTCTCCCTCCCTTCACTCTCCCTCCCTTCACTCTCCCTCCCTCCACTCTCCCTCCCTCCCTTCACCCTGCCTCCCTTCACCCTCCCTCCCTTCACTCTCCCTCCCTTCACCCTCCCTCCCTTCACCCTGCCTCCCTTCACCCTCCCTCCCTTCACTCTCCCTCCCTCCACTCTCCATCCCTTCACCCTGCCTCCCTTCACCCTCCCTCCCGCCTGGCTGTCTGCTGTTTGTGCCTCACCCTGACATTCTCACACACAGTCTGTCTAAATTACCAGCCCCCCCCCCCCCCACCAACCTCTCGAGACATATGCACACACAAAACACACGTGCTTCTAGTGGCCAGGACAGGAAGACAGCGATGTTCCTGCAGGGAAAGCTGGTGAGAGAGGTGGGGGTGAATTGAGGGGAGGGAGGAGGAGAGCAGAGGAGAGCAGAGGGGAGGGAGGAGAGGGAAGGGAGGAGAGGGGAGGGAGTGAGTATAGGGGAGGGAGGAGTAGAGCGGAGGAGAGGAGGTAGAAGCGAGGGAGGAGAGGGAAGGGAGGAGAGGGGAGGGAGGAGAGGGAAGGGAAGGGAGGAGAGGAGAGGGGAGAGAAGAGAGGGAAGGAAGGAGAGGGAGGAGAGGGGAGGGAGGGAGTATAGGGGAGGGAGGAGAGGGGAGGGAGGGAGTATAGGGGAGGGAGGAGGAGAGCGGAGGAGAGGAGGTAGAAGCGAGGGAGGTGAGGGAAGGGAGGAGAGGGAAGGAAGGAGAGAGAGGAGAGGGGAGCGAGGGAGTATAGGGGAGGGAGGAGAGGGGAGAACACCCAGCCCCCCATGGCTGCTAGAGAGTTGGGAGAGATAGAGGGAGGAAGGGGGTGGGTGAGGGGAGGGAGGGAGTATAGGGGAGGGAGGAGAGGGGAGAACACCCAGGCCCCCATGGCTGCTAGAGAGTTGGGAGAGATAGAGGGAGGAGGGGGGATAGGGGGATTGGAGGGGAGGGAGGAGAGGGGATAAGGGGAGGAGAGATAGAGGGAGGAGGGGGGATAGGGGTAGGGGAGGGAGGTTGCTGCAATGCCAGGCTTGGCGTCTTGTCGCTGGGACAGAGAGAGCTGCTGGCCTCCAGCCCAGCTCAGCGAGAAGACTAGCGCCTCCTATTCACCGCTGTCTGCCTCCGCCGATGGGTGTGTGTCTGTCACGCCGCGGCAGGCAGAGAGAGCAGGGTACCACACCTACACCACAGTGGAAATTTGGCCCTGACTCCAGACACAGAGGCTGGAGGAGACTTCACTCCACTCAGCTATTTCTCCTCTCATCTCTTTTAGAATCTGAGAGTGAGAAACAAACACACACACACACACACACAGGGAGAGACACATACACACACACACACACAGGGAGAGACACACATGCACACAAACACACAAACACACACAGGGAGAGAGAGACACACATGCACACAAACACACACACACACAGAGACACACACACACACATGCAGACATTGTGGAAGACAAAGGCACACAATGGCATGGTACTACGTTTTGTTTTCCAGCATGTGTGTGTGTGTGTGTGTGTGTGTGTGTGTGTGTGTTTACAAGTGGGAGAGAGGTCATGTTGACACACAGCTCTGTTTCTGTTCTCCTTAAGGAGAGTATATATATATATATATATATATATATATATATATATATATATATATGTATCCTTAAAGAGAGTATATATATATATACTCTCCTTAAGGATATATAAATATATATATACTTTCAGACAGTCAAACGTACCGTATACTGAGGTGTTTCCTCTCACGTCACAGACTTTCCCTTGTCTTTTCTCTTTTCTCATCAACAGTCAACTATCAGCTGTCTGGGAGTTAATTTCTCAGGGAGTGGCTCATCTGATCAGCTGACCAAGGAGGGGGGGGGGGGGGGTCCCCCACAGGTCACTTTCCCAGGATGCATCTCACCTCTCCTCTATCTCCTGGCCACAGATTATTCCACATCTCTGTCACCTTCCTGTCCTGTAATCTGAACCGTCATACGACTTGGACAGAAAGGCCAGAGGAAATGGTGCTATTTTGGAGCTTTTTTTCAAATCTGCTTTTTATAAATTGGTGGGAAAAGGTGAAAGGTGATGAACACAACACTGATTAACAGGATAGAATAGGAGAGCTGAGAACGCAGATATGGTGTGTGGCAGAGTCTGTGTGTGTGGCAGTGTGTGTGTGTGTGGCAGTGTGTGTGTGTGTGTGTGTGTGTGTGTGTGTGTGTGTGTGTGTGTGTGTGTGTGTGTGTGTGTGCTCCATCTGGAATCAGACTCTTTAGGTTCAGGGATGGGGGCCACTTTGATGGGGGCCACTTTGATGGGGGCCACAGAAATCTAAACTCATAACGGCCACGGTGGCTCGAGGGTCTGTGTACCTACAGCCATACCCAGACATGCAGTCAGAGCAGGCCTTTAGGGGGCCCTAACCCCCACCCACCCACCCACCCGGTTGGTAATTTTACCATGATTACCACAAGTTTAGATAGCTGGCTAGACTCATTTACATATCTAAATAATGTTAGCTGGCACGGGGCTAATTAACTCTCAACATTGACTGACTTTCTGCTTTAGATGTTTCTCTGTGGACAGACAGAGAGGAAGTCTAAAACATTTAGATACGACAGTTAGTCTGACGACGATATAGAGGAAGCGGGTTCGCTCCTAAGATGTCTAAATTACAGTGGCTGAAAATAGCATCAACATGAAGTCATTCATTAGTTAATGTGACTATGAGAGACTGGTGTTAGATACATCAGGCAGACCTGTCATTGCTACCGGAGCTCACATCCTTCATCTACTGGTTATAGCAGGATTTGTCTAAACGCAAACCCCCACACACACACACACACACACACACACACACACACACACACACACACACACACACACACACACACACACACACACACCAGCGGAGGTTAGCGCTGTTCAAGATTAGACAGGACACTTTTTTTTAATGAGCATGGCCTTATTTCTATAAATATAAATAATATATAATGCTATATATTATATTTCTATATAATATTCTATATAATAACTCTCATTCATATTCGATTCACCCAGTTCAATGAAACAGTGATAGATTTAGGCTACTACATGATGGTAAAATGGTAACCTACTCATGAGGTTGCTACAACCTAGCCTATGAATGAAATTAAATCACATTTTATTGGTCCCATACACATGGTTAGCAGATGTTAATGCGAGTGTAGCGAAATACTTGTGCTTCTAGTTCCAACCGTGCAGTAACATCTAACAAGAAATCTAACCTAACAATTCCACAACAACTACCAACAACTACCTCATACACACAAGTGTAAAGGAATGAATAAGAATATGTACATATACATAAATGGATGAACGATGGCCGAACAGCATAGATGCATAAATGCAGTAGATGGTCTAGAGTACAGTATATACATATGAGGTGAGTAATGTAGGGTATGTAAACATTATATAAAGTGGCATTGTTTAAGTGACTAGTGATACATTTATTACATCCAAATGTTAATTATAAAAGTGGCTAGAGATTTGAGTCAGTATGTTGGCAGCAGCCACTCAATGTTAGTGGTGGCTGTTTAACAGTCTGATGGCCTTGAGATAGAAGCTGTTTTTCAGTCTCTCGGTCCCAGCTTTGATGCGCCTGTACTGACCTCGCCTTCTGGATGATAGCGGGGTGAACACAGGCAGTGGCTCGGGTGGTTGTTGTCCTTGATGATCTTTATGGCCTTCCTGTGACATCGGGTGGTATAGGTGTCCTGGAGGGTAGGTAGTTTGCCCCTGGTAATGTGTCGCTCAGACCTCACCACCCTCTGGAGTGCGGTCTGCAGTTGCCGTAGCAGGTGATGCTGATACGTTGGTGTCCGCGACATGGCAGGTTCCTTTTATAATTTGAGATTGCCTGGAGTATTTGCCACGTGGTCCGTAGATAAACACTCTTGGCCAGTCTTTCAGCTTTTGCCATGATGCTCCTGTACTGCCCGCATCTTAGTGATGGAAGCACCAGGCAGGAGTCCGGAGGGAACGGAAGGAGAGGATGCTGATACTCCGGGCAGGAGTCCGGAGGGAACGGAAGGAGAGGATGCTGATACTCCGGGCAGGAGTCCGGAGGGAACGGAAGGAGAGGATGCTGATACACCAGGCAGGAGTCCGGAGGGAACGGAAGGAGAGGATGCTGATACTCCAGGCAGAAGTCCGGAGGGAACGGAAGGAGAGGATGCTGATACTCCAGGCAGAAGTCTGGAGGAATCGGAAGGAGAGGATGCTGATACACCAGGCAGGAGTCTGGAGGGAATGGAAGGAGAGGATGCTGATACTCCAGGCAGAAGTCTGGAGGAAACGGAAGGAGAGGATGCTGATACTCCAGGCAGAAGTCCGGAGGGAACGGAAGGAGAGGATGCTGATACTCCGGGCAGGAGTCCGGAGGGAACGGAAGGAGAGGATGCTGATACTCCGGGCAGGAGTCCGGAGGGAACGGAAGGAGAGGATGCTGATATTCCGGGCAGGAGTCCGGAGGGAACGGAAGGAGAGGATGCTGATACTCCGGGCAGGAGTCCGGAGGGAACGGAAGGAGAGGATGCTGATACTCCAGGCAGAAGTCCGGAGGAAACGGAAGGAGAGGATGCTGATACTCCGGGCAGAAGTCTAGAAGAAACGGAAGGAGAGGATGCTGATACTCCAGGCAGAAGTCTGGAGGAAACGGAAGGAGAGGATGCTGATACTCCGGGCAGGAGTCCGGAGGGAACGGAAGGAGAGGATGCTGATACACCAGGCTGGAGTCTGGAGGGAACGGAGGATCTTCTTGACCTTCCTGCGACTCTTGGTATTGTAAGTGTCCTGTATCAATGGTAAATATATACATATTAACACTAACAATGGTCAAAAATTAACAGGGGCAGGTAACTGACTAGCGGTGGCTAGTCAGCAGCCTGATGGTCTGTCTTCCAGCTTTTGCCATGATGCTGCTGTACTGTCCGCGTCTTAGTGATGGAAGCGCGGAGAAGAGGCGATGGCTCGGGTGGCTGGGGTCCCTGATGATTTTCTTGGCCTTCCTGAGACACTTGGCGTTGTAGGTGTCCTGCAGGGCAGGCAGAGTGCCCCCAATGGTACCTTCGGCTGAGCGTACCACCCTCTGTAGCTCCTTGCGATCCTCAGCGGTGGAGTTGCCGTACCAGACGGTGATGCAGCCCGACAGCGTGCTCACAGCGGTGCTCCTGTAGAACACTGAGGGCCCTCAAGGACAGGACAAATGTCTTCAGTATCCTGAGGTTGAAGAGTCACTCTCGTGCCTTCTTCACCACTGTGTCCGTGTGGTTTGACCATTTGAGCTGCTCTGAGATCTGTACGCCGAGGAACTTGTCGTTTTTTGACTGTCATTGATGAGGATGGGTGCGTGCCCTGCTTGGTTCTTCCTGAAGTCCACAATCAGCTTGCTTGTTTTGCTGGCACCACGCTGCCAGAATGCCTAGCTCCTCTCTGTAGGCTGTCTCATTGTTGTTGGTAATCAGACCTACTACTGTCGTGTCGTCAGCGAACTTGATGATGGAGTTGAAGCTGTGTGAGGCCAGACAGTCGTGGGTATACAGGGAATACAGGAGGGGACTGAGGACGCACCCTGGTGGGACCCCCGTGTTGAGAATCAGTGAGGAGGAGGTAATGTTGCCTACCTTCACCACATGGATGCGGCCTGTCAGGAAGTCCAGGACCCAGTTAAATAGGGAGGCGTTCAGACCAGGGGCCGTGAGCTTTGTAGTGAGCTTAGAGGGAACTATGGTATTGAAGGCCAAGCTTTAGTCAATGAACAGCATGCTCATATTTTCATTCCTTGTGCAGTGCAATTGCGATTGCATCGTCAGTGTTTCTGTCAGGGCGGTAGATGAATTGGAGAGGGTCGAGTATGACGGGAGGGAGGAGGTGAAGTGGTCTTTGACTAGCCTCTCAAAGCACTTCATGATGACGGAGGAGCTACAGGGTCGATAGTCATTCAGTTCTGTCACTTTCCCTTTCTTGGGCACTGGGATGATTAATGTTTCTTATAAAAACAATAAGTGGTGCAGTCAGTCACTCTCTCTACTTTTATCCAAGAGAGACTGGCATAGTATTAATATCAGCCCTCTGATTACAATGAAGAGCAAAACGTTGCGCCCTGTTCTGGGTCAGCTGCAGCTTAACTAGGTCCTTATTTGTAGTACCTGACCATATGACTGGACAATAATCAAGATAAGATAAAAAACTAAAGCCTGCAGGACTTGCTTTGTGGGGTGTCAAAAAAGCAAAGCATCTCTTTATCGTAGAAAAAAACTTTTTATGTTACCCTTTATATTACCAGGTAAGTTGACTGAGAAGACATTCTAATTTACAACAACTCCCTGGGGAATAGTTACAGGGGAGAGGACGGGATTGGAATGGGCCAATTGGAAACTGGGGATGATTAGGTGGTCATGATGATATGAGGGTCAGATTGGGAATTTAGCCAGGACACCGGGGTTAACACCCCTACTCTTACGATAAGTGTCATAGGATCTTAAGTGACCACAGAGAGTCAGGACACCCATTTAACGTCCTATCTGAAAAACAGCACCCTATACAGAGTTAATGTCCCCAAGCCCTACCCTGGGGCACAGGGATTTTATATTCTTTCTTTTTTACCAGAGGAAAGGAGGCTTCCTACTGGCCCTCCAACACCACTTCCAGCAGCATCTGATATCCCATCCGGGGACCGATCAGGACCAACCCTGCTTAGCTTCAAGGGCAAGCCAGCAATGGGAGGTGTGTGCTGCTGACATACAACCCTATTTTAGTTTTAGAAAATGTTAAGGAGTAGTGTTTTACTATCCACCCATTCAACAACTGACTGCAACTCTTTGTCTAGGGTTGCAGTGATTTCTATATAAATCTTCCAGCGCCGACAGAGATGGCCGCCTCGCTTCGCGTTCCTAGGAAACTATGCAGTTTTTTGTTTTTTTTACGTGTTATTTCTTACATTAGTACCCCAGGTCATCTTAGGTTTCATTACATACAGTCGAGAAGAACTACTGAATATAAGATCAGCGTCAACTCACCATCAGTACGACCAAGAATATGTTTTTCGCGACACGGATCCTGTGTTCTGCCTTACAAACAGGACAACGGAGTGGATCCCATGCAGCGACCCAAAAAAACAACTCCGAAAAAGAGGGAAACGAGGCGGTCTTCTGGTCAGACTCCGGAGACGGGCACACCGTGCACCACTCCCTAGCATTCTTCTTGCCAATGTCCAGTCTCTTGACAACAAGGTTGATGAAATCCGAGCAAGGGTAGCATTCCAGAGGGACATCAGAGACTGTAACGTTCTTTGCTTCACGGAAACGTGGCTCACTGGAGAGACGCTATCCGAGGCGGTGCAGCCAACGGGTTTCTCCACGCATCGCGCAGACAGAAACAAACATCTTTCTGGTAAGAAGAGGGGCGGGGGCGTATGCCTTATGACTAACGTGACATGGTGTGATGAAAGAAACATACAGGAACTCAAATCCTTCTGTTCACCTGATTTAGAATTCCTCACAATCAAATGTAGACCGCATTATCTACCAAGAGAATTCTCTTCGATTATAATCACAGCCGTATATATCCCCCCCCAAGCAGACACATCGATGGCTCTGAATGAACTTTATTTGACTCTTTGCAAACTGGAAACCATTTATCCGGAGGCTGCATTCATTGTAGCTGGGGATTTTAACAAGGCTAATCTGAAAACAAGACTCCCTATCGAAAACAAGACTCAGCATATCGATTGCGCAACCAGGGGTGGAAAGACCCTGCCCCGCCCCCCTTTCGGAAAAGCTGACCACGACTCCATTTTGTTGATCCCTGCCTACAGACAGAAACTAAAACAAGAGGCTCCCACGCTGAGGTCTGTCCAACGCTGGTCCGACCAAGCTGACTCCACACTCCAAGACTGCTTCCACCACGTGGACTGGGACATGTTTCGTATTGCGTCAGACAACAACATTGACGAATACGCTGATTCGGTGTGCGAGTTCATTAGAACGTGCGTTGAAGATGTCGTTCCCATAGCAACGATTAAAACATTCCCTAACCAGAAACCGTGGATTTATGGCAGCATTCGCGTGAAACTGAAAGCGCGAACCACTGCTTTTAATCAGGGCAAGGTGTCTGCTATGAAGCCCCTAAATAAGATCTGGTGCAACCAATTACCTTCAGAAGTCACATAATTTGTTAAATAATGTTCAGCTGTGTGTCACATGATCTGTCACATGATCTCAGTATATATAGCCCTGTTCTGAAAGGCCCCAGAGTCTGCAACACCGCTAAGCAAGGGGCACCACCAAGTAAGTGGCACCATGAAGAGCAAGGAGCTCTCCAAACAGGTCAGGGACAAAGTTGTGGAGAAGTACAGATCAGGGTTGGGTTATAAAAAAATATCAGAAACTTTGAACATCCCACGGAGCACCATTAAATCCATTATTTAAAAAATTGAAAGAATGTGGCACCACAACAAACCTGCCAAGGGAGGGCCGCCCACCAAAACTCACGGACCAGGCAAGGAGGGTATTAATCAGAGAGGCAACAAAGAGACCAAAGATAACCCTGAAGGAGCTGCAAAGCTCCACAGCGGAGATTGGAGTATCTGTCCATAGGACCAAGTCGCACATGCCACAGAGCTGGGCTTTCAGAAGAGTGGCCAGAAAAAAGCCATTGCTTAAAGAAAAAAATAAGCAAACACCTTTGGTGTTCACCAAAAGGCATGTTGGAGACTCCCCAAATATATGGAGGAAGGTACTCTGGTCAGATGAGACAAGAATGTAGCTTTTTGTCCATCAAGGAAATCCCTATGTCTGGTGCAAACCCAACACCTCTCATCACCCCGAGAACACCACCCCCACAGTGAAGCATGGTGGTGGCAGTATCATGCTGTGGGGTTGTGTTTCATCAGCAGTGACTGGTAAACTGGTCAGAATTGAAGAAATGATGGATGGCGCTAAATACAGGGAAATTCTTGAGGGAAACCTTTTTCAGTCTTCCAGAGATTTGAGACTGGGACGGAGGTTCACCTTCCAGCAGGACAATGACCCCATGCATACTGTTAAAGCAACACTTGTGTGGTTTAAGGGGAAACATTTAAATGTCTTGGAATGGCCTAGTCAAAGCCCAGACCTCAATCCAATTGAGAATCTGTGGTATGATTTAAAGATTGCTGTACACCAGCGGAACCCGTCCAACTTGAAGGAGCTGGAGCCTTGAAGAATGGGCAATAATCCCAGTGGCTAGATGTGCCAAGTTTATAGAGACGTACCCCAAGAGACTTGCATCTGTAATTGGTATAAAAGGTGGCTCTAGAAAGTATTGACTTTGGGGGTTGAATAGTTATGCACATTCAAGTTTTCTGTTTTTTTATCTTATTTCTTGTTTGTTTTCACAATAAAACACATTTTGCATCTTCAAAGTGGCGGGCATGTTGTGTAAATCAAATGATACAAACCCCCCAAAAATCAATTTTAATTCCAGGGTGTAAGGCAACAAAATAGGAAAAATGCCAAGAGGGGTGAATACTTTCGCAAGCCACTTTATATTATAAATAGTTTTCTTGGTTTTAGATCTTTATTTTTTTCCATTTTGTGCAAAATATTTAAATTTGCCTTTCTAACTTCAGTAGCTAGCTAGCTAGCATGGAGTGTGCAGTTTTCTCCGCCAGAGAGGTGGAATGGCCAACGCTAACGATAACGGGGGACTTTTTTTGTTGACGAACCCCTTTCTTTCTCTGGGGTACAGGGTGAGAATTAAAAGTGAGGGTCGACCTCTGCCTGAGATCAGTTTCATGAAGAAGGATGAAAAGGTGAGGGACGTTCAATGCCAACTGGTATCAAAAAAAATAGCTGTTTAACAAGGAGCTTTTCATGCTGTTATGCCTTACCTGTTTTTGTAAAATCTGAGCCTTGGTCGAAAGGTTGGTACAGTGACCCGAAGAACGTTGATCGTCCAACAGGCAGCATTTAAATGCCCAAATCAGATTCATGTTTCTGGGAGGAAAAAAAAAAGCTGCATCGATCATGACGAAGGTCTGCGTATTCAAACTTTGGGACACAACAAGAAAATTTGAAAAAACGGGGATGTTCTCAAGCGGCTTTGGGGCCTGAAAGAATTTGCTTTTTTAGAGAATCTGGTAAGTTCCGCCGACAAGGGACAATACAATGAGCAGAGGTAATTACACATGAATACATTTTTTATTAAAAGTCATTCAAGTTGAAACTACCAAAGTTAATGATGTATTGCCTTTAGATTTTTCTGTTAATTGAAGATTCTGCAGACTTTGGTAAATTACCGGTAGCTTTGGTAAGAGGTACCATTAGGTACCATTAGGTACCATTAGGTACCCTAGGTAAGAAGCAGGCTCCTTTTCGTCAGCTCATCCAGAGGAGGTAGGAGAATAGCTACCCCTACAGAGTGCTGTTGAGGATTTCATTGCAAAACAGTGTGTTTTAATCAGTGATTTGGTGACTTAAATATATTTAGAATAGTTTTATCTAAAAAAAAATGTTATAGCTTTTTCAATGTTTTTTTCCTATAAAAAAAAATGTTTGAATGAATTTCACTGAGTAGGATGCTTCCTCCACTGACAAACACACACACACACACACACACACACACACACACACACACACACACACACACACACACACACACACACACACACACACACACACACACACACACACACACACACACACACACACAATACGTTGATTTAAAAGACGTGATCTGAGTAAGGCTTGAATAGTGATGTGTTATAGAGATATCTCGGCTGGCTCTGTGCGCTACACCACGTATTCCTACACATTAACAAAGGAGCATATTTAGTCTGTTGATTTATACAAGTCCTATTTTCATTTTCTCAGACTTTTCTGTTAACATTTCTGCACGTCCCCACCTCATATTCATTTCCTGACCCACCAAATATCTTTAGCCATCAATTTTTTTTATTTTTGAACGACAAGGGGAAAAAAGGAGAAAGAGAAATTCCCTGGTACAAAGCGAGATTGATTGTTTGATGTAATAAGAGACAACCAGAAGAGTCTTTTGTGGTCTGTGTGTGGGAACATAAATCTGATGTGGTGATTCCCCACGCAAACCTCTCACTCAATGCTATCAGCAGTGCACACACTGAGTTAGGGTGTGTGTGTGTGTGTGTGTGTGTGTGAGAAAATGCTATCAGTGCTGATCTTATTGGGACTTGGCTGGCGTTCATGGCTCAGCTGATAACAGGAGATGTGGACACAGACACACAAACACACAAACACACACACACACACACACATACAACACACAAACAATCTAGTGCCAGTGGCCTGCAATGCACTACAACTGACCTTTACCATAATCTGGGGCTGGAACACATTGACTCACACACACACACACACACACACACAAACTGGGGGTCTGGGGTGGATCTGGTAGGGAGGTTGGGGAACAGGTTATTCACACTGGGGGTCTGGGGTGGGACTGGTAGGGAGGTTGGGGAACAGGTTATTCACACTGGGGGTCTGGGGTGGGACTGGTAGGGAGGTTGGGGAACAGGTTATTCACACTGGGGGTCTGGGGTGGGTCTGGTAGGGAGGTTGGGGAACAGGTTATTCACACTGGGGGTCTGGGGTGGGACTGGTAGGGAGGTTGGGGAACAGGTTATTCACACTGGGGGTCTGGGGTGGGACTGGTAGGGAGGTTGGGGAACACGTTATTCACACTGGGGGTCTGGGGTGGGTCTGGTAGGGAGGTTGGGGAACAGGTTATTCACACTGGGGGTCTGGGGTGGGACTGGTAGGGAGGTTGGGGAACAGGTTATTCACACTGGGGGTCTGGGGTGGGACTGGTAGGGAGGTTGGGGAACAGGTTATTCACACTGGGGGTCTGGGGTGGGACTGGCAGGGAGGTTGGGGAACAGGTTATTCACACTGGGGGTCTGGGGTGGGACTGGTAGGGAGGTTGGGGAACAGGTTATTCACACTGGGGGTCTGGGGTGGGACTAGTAGGGAGGTTGGGGAACAGGTTATTCACAATGTTGTTGCTGTTTTTAACTTCTGTCTTTGTTTCTCTCCCACCACTGTGTTTTCAGAGTTTCTTGTTTAAACTCTTCAGGAAGAAAGCCTCGTGAATCTGAATGAAGGAAAAAGGTGTCACGCCTGCTCCCCCTCCTCGGCACTTAGGGGGCGCCAGGCTGCCCATCATTACGCACACCTGTCACCATCATTACGCGCACCTGTCACCATCATTACGCGCACCTGTCACCATCTTTACGCGCACCTGTCACCGTCATTACGCACACCTGTCACCGTCATTACGCACACCTGTCACCGTCATTACGCGCACCTGTCACCATCATTACGCGCACCTGTCACCGTCATTACGCGCACCTGTCACCATCATTACGCACACCTTTCACCATCATTACGCGCACCTGTCACCGTCATTACGCGCACCTGTCACCATCATTACGTGCACCAGCGCATCTTTCGACTCACCTGGACTCCATTACTTTGTTGATTTGCCTGTCCTATATCTGTCTGTTCCTCGGTTTGATCCTTGTGTTGTTGTTATGTTTCCCCCTGTCCAGACGCTGTCCTTGTGGGTTAGTTTTTTAAATGTTCCCTACCTGTACTTGCTTCTCATCTCCTAGCGTCTGTCCTTACAAAAGGGTTTCTTCTTTTACCTCTGAATGAAGGAAAAGCAGAAGATAGAGTGGCTATAAATACAAAATTAAAGTTGTATCTTTTCAGGTATATTTCTCCCAACTGCCGTTTTGTTTGTTTTTCTTTCTGTTGTTTTGAACAGGCAGTACTTTAAAGAGGACTGTGATTAAAGATAATGATATTATTTGAGTGGTGGTCAGTGAGAATACACCACGGCACAACCATCGTGCCGTTACAAGTACCCGTCTAATTCCTCTTTAACCGTTGTGGTGTCAATGCTATAATTGTATGTCCCCTGAAATAAGAGAGTATAGCTCTACCGAGGCTGTATACATCCCAAATGGCGCCCTATCCCCTATGGGCCATGGCCAATAGTAGTGGACTACGGAGGGGACAAATGGCTCCCTATCCCCTATAGGCCATGGTCAAAAGTAGTGGACTACGGAGGGAACAAATGGCTCCCTATTCCCTATGGGCCATGGCCAAAAGTAGTGGACTACGGAGGGGACAAATGGCTCCCTATCCCCTATAGGCCATGGCCAAAAGTAGTGGACTACGGAGGGGACAAATGGCTCCCTATCCCCTATATGCCATGGCCAAAAGTAGTGGACTACGGAGGGGACAAATGGCTCCCTATCCCCTATATGCCATGGCCAAAAGTAGTGGACTACGGAGGGAACAAATGGCTCCCTATTCCCTATAGGCCATGGTCAAAAGTAGTGGACTACAGAGGGAACAAATGGCTCCCTATTCCCTATAGGCCATGGTCAAAAGTAGTGGACTACGGAGGGGACAAATGGCTCCCTATCCCCTATAGGCCATGACCAAAAGTAGTGGACTACAGAGGGGACAGGCTGCCATTTGGGATGGAAACTCCAGCTCTACTACAGTGTCTTCAGTTCACCAACTGGCCGTCTCAGACAGGCAGAATTCTGTTTGCCACAAACTATTCTGTGGTCAGCACAGCTATTTGGAAACTGTTCTGTGGTCAGCACAGCTATTTGGAAAATGTTAAATACATGAGGGGGGGGGGGGGGGTCGCAACCTACAGTGTGTGCACGCACATGTGCACGTGTGTGCGTGCTGTGTGTGTGTGTATAAAGTATGCATTTATGTGGAGTGTTTAACATGTAAAAGATGTGTGTTGCCCTACGTGTGTGTGTGTGTGTGTGTGTGTGTGTGTGTGTGTGTGTGTGTGTGTGTGTGTGTGTGTGTGTGTGTGTGTGTGTGTGTGTGTGTGTGTGAGTGTGTGTGTTTGTGTGTGTGTGTGTGTGTCTGTGTGTGTGTGTGTGTGTGTGTGTCTGTGTGTGTGTCTGTGTGTGTGTGGTATGACAGAGAGAGAGACTGTATAACATCAACACATCAGTAGTAGACTTCAGGGGTGGTAAACAGTGTTACTGACGCTGGCTCCTCACAACAATTAGTCTTTAAATATAGACGCGGTTGTAACACTGGAGCGTTGGCCTAGGTCTGGAGGGACTGCCCTGCCTCAGTCAGCCTGACCTCAGGGCTCCAGCGCTGGGATGACTGGAGCCTGAGACGCCTCTGCTGAGACAGAGATACTACTACCACATGTAGGCATACACACAAACAAACACACACACACACACACAACACATACGGTTGAAGTCGGAAGTTTACATACACCTTAGTCAAATACATTTAAACTCAGTTTTTCACAATTCCTGACATTTAATCCTTGTAAAACTTATTTGTCTTAGGTCAGTTAGGATCACCACTTTATTTTAAGAATGTGAAATGTCAGAATAATTGTAGAGACAATGATTTATTTCAGCTTTTATTTCTTTCATCACATTCCCAAGGGGTCAGAAGTTTACATACACTCAATTAGTATTTGGTCATTCTGTTCACCTGATTCTGTTCGACCGCATTATCTACCAAGAGAATTATCTTTGATTATAATCACAGCCGCATATCGCAGACCGCAGACACATCGATGGTCCTGAACGAACTTCATTTGACTCTATTTTTATTTTTTGTTATTTTATTTCACCTTTATTTAACCAGGTAGGCTAGTTGAGAACACCTTTATTTAACCAGGTAGGCTAGTTGAGAACACCTTTATTTAACCAGGTAGGCTAGTTGAGAACACCTTTATTTAACCAGGTTAGGCTAGTTGAGAACACCTTTATTTAACCAGGTAGGCTAGTTGAGAACACCTTTATTTAACCAGGTAGGCTAGTTGAGAACACCTTTATTTAATCAGGTAGGTCAGTTGAGAACACCTTTATTTAACCAGGTAGGCCAGTTGAGAACACCTTTATTTAACCAGGTAGGCAAGTTGAGAACAAGTTCTCATTTACAATTGCGACCTGGCCAAGATAAAGCAAAGCAGTTCGACACATACAACAACACAGAGTTACACATGGAGTAAAACAAACATACAGTCAATTATACAGTAGAAAAATAAGTCTATATACGATGTGAGCAAATGAGGTGAGAAGGGAGGTAAAGGCTAAAAAAAGGCCACGGTGGCAAAGTAAATACAATATAGCAAGTAAAACACTGGAATGGGAGATTTGCAATGGGAGAAAGTGCAAAGTAGAAATATAAATAATGGGGTGCAAAGGAGCAAAATAAATAAATAAATACAGTAGGGAAAGAGGTAGTTGTTTGGGCTAAATTATAGGTGGGCTATGTACAGGTGCAGTAATCTGTGAGCTGCTCTGGCAGCTGGTGCTTAAAGCTAGTGAGGGAGATAAGTGTTTCCAGTTTCAGAGATTTTTGGAGTTCGTTCCAGTCATTGGCAGCAGAGAACTGGAAGGAGAGGCGGCCAAAGAAGGAATTGGATTTGGGGGTGACCAGAGAGATATACCTGCTGGAGCGCCTGCTACAGGTTGGTGATGCTATGGTGACCAGCGAGTTGAGATATGGGGGGACTTTACCTAGCAGGGTCTTGTAGATGACATGGAGCCAGTAGGTTTGGCGACGAGTATGAAGCGAGGGCCAGCCAACAAGAGTGTACAGGTTGCAGTGGTGGTGACAAAACGGATGGCACTGTGATAGACTGCATCCAATTTATTGAGTAGGATATTGGAGGCTATTTTGTAAATGACATCGCCGAAGTCGAGGATTGGTAGGATGGTCAGTTTTACAAGGGTATGTTTGGCAGCATGAGTGAAGGAGGCTTGGTTGCGAAATAGGAAGCAGATTCTAGATTTAACTTTGGATTGGAGATGTTTGATGTGAGTCTGGAAGGAGAGTTTACAGTCTAACCAGACACCTAGGTATTTGTAGATGTCCACGTATTCTAAGTCAGAGCCGTCCAGAGTAGTGATGTTAGACAGGCGTGCAGGTGTAGGCAGCGATCGGTTGAAGAGCATGCATTTAGTTTTACTTGTATTTAAGAGCAATTGGAGGCCACGGAAGGAGAGTTGTATGGCATTGAAGCTCGCCTGGAGGTTTGATAACACAGTGTCCAAAGAAGGGCCGGAAGTATACAGAATGGTGTCGTCTGCGTAGAGGTGGATCAGAGAATCACCAGCAGCAAGAGCGACATCATTGATGTATACAGAGAAGAGAGGCGGCCGATAATTGAACCCTGTGGCACTCCCATAGAGACTGCCAGAGGCCCGGCCACTCTGTATATATATATACAAATATATATAAATACACATAAATATATATATACATATATATGTGTATGTATGTATGTATGTATGCATACACAGTACCAGTTAAAAGTTTGGACACACCTACTCATTCAAGGGTTTATCTATATTTTTACTATTTCTAAACTGTAGAATAAAAGTGATACACACTAGGCAAGTAAGTCAAGTGAAGACAACAACAGGCCGTCCGAACAATATTATTTGAGATTCTTCAAAGTAGCCACCCTTTGCCTTGATGACAGCTTTGCACACGCTTGGCTTTCTCTCAACCAGCTTCATGAGGTAGTGACCTAGAATGCATTTCAATTAACAAGTGTGCCTTGTTCAAAGTGAATTTGTGGATTTATTTTCCTTCATAATGTGCTTGAGCCAATCAGTTGTGTTGTGATAAGGTAGGGGTGGTATACAGAAGATAGACCTATTTGGTAAAAGACCAAGTCAATATTATGGCAAGAACAGCTCAAATAAGCAAAGAGAAATGACAATCCATCATTACTTTAAGACATGAAGGTCAGTCAAGACGGAGCATTTCAAGAACTTTGAATGTTTCTTCAAGTGCAGTCGCAAAACCATCAAGCGCTATGATGAAACTGGGTCTAATGAGGAAGACCCAGAGTTACCTCTGCTGCAGATGATTCATTAGAGTTCATTAGAGATCTCAGCCTCAGAAATTGCAGCCCAAATAAATGCTTCACAGAGTTCAAGTAACAGACACATCTCAACATCAACCGTTCAGAGGTGACTGTGTGAATCAGGCCTTCAGGGACAAATTGCTGCAAAGAAACCACTAGTAAAGGACAGCAATAAGAAGAAGATACTTGCTTGGGCCAAAAAACACCAGCAATGGACACTAGACCGGTGGAAATCTGTCTTTTGGGTCTGATGAGCCCAAATATAAGATGTTTGATTGCAAACGCTGTGTCTTTGTGAGATGCAGAGTAGGTGAAGCATGGAGGAGGAGGTGTGATGGTGCTTTGTGAGATGGAGAGTAGGTGAAGCATGGAGGAGGAGGTGTGATGTCTTTGTGAGATGGAGAGTAGGTGAACGGATGATCTCGGAATGTGTGGTCCCCACCGTGAAGCATGGAGGAGGAGGTGTGATGGTGTGGGGGGGATTTGCTGGTGACAAATCAAAGAATTCAAGGCACACTTATCCAGCATGGCTACCACAGCATTCTGCAGCAATACTCCATCCCATCTGGTTTGAACTTTTTTTTCTACCTTTTGTTAACTAGGCAGTTAGTCAGTTAAGAACACATTCTTATTTTCAATGACGGCCTAGGAACAGTGGGTTAACCTCCTTGTTCAATGACAAAACAACAGATTATTACCTTGTCAGCTCTTGCAACCTTTCAGTTACAAGTCCAATGCTCTAACCACTAGGCTACCCTGCCGCCCCTTATCGGGACTATCATTTGTTTTTCAACAGGACAATGACCCAACACACCTCCAGGCTGAGAATGATGGAATGCTTCATCAGATGACCTGGCCTTCACAATCACCTGACCTCAACCTAATTGAGATGGTTTGGGATGTGTTGGACCACAGAGTGAAGGAAAAGCAGCCAACAAGTGCTGAGCATATGTGAGAACTCAAGAAAAAGCATTCCAGGTGAAGATGGTTGAGAGAATGCCAAGATTGGGCAAAGCTGTCATCAAGGCAAAGCGTGGATACTTTATTGCTTACTACATGATTCCATATGTGTTATTTCATAGTTCTGATGTCCTCACTATTATTCCACAATGTATAAAATAAAATAAAGAAAAACCCTTGAATGAGTATGTGTCCAAACTTTTGCTGGTACTGTATATATATATATATATGCTGCCTGCAGTTTTGTGCTTCAGTGGGCTGATTGATTGATCCCTTGGGTAATGGCTCTAATGAAATCATATTGGAGGACAACAGAAGTCTTGAACACCACATCTTGCATGAGAAGAGAGGGGAAATGTGCCTCCAAAAATTGCAAATGAGAGAGAGACAGACAGACAGACAGACAGACAGACAGACAGACACAGACAGACAGACAGAGACACAGACAGACAGACAGACAGAAAGACAGACCCCCTGAGATCCGCTCCAGCCCCTTTACAGCCCCCTACTCCACAGCAGGAAGAGAGCACATTTCTCTGCTTCACACTGTTCCCTCTATTCTTCTCCCTATACTCAAGGGACACAACATAGAGGGAGAACAAAACAAAGCATAAAAAAGTCTCAAGCTGTTCGTTGGTTGGGGGGCAGAAAGGGAGAGAAGCAAGCGGACGAGAAAGCAGGCAGGCGGGAGGAGGAAATGGCTGTGAGGGGAAGAGAGAGAAAGAGAGAGAGAGAGAGAGAGAGAGAGAGAGAGAGAGAGAGAGAGAGAGAGAGAGAGAGAGCCGGGTGAGAGTTGGCCGGTCCAGTCCTTCCCACAGAATGGTCAGACAGAGCAGTGTGGCACATGGAGGCCAGCTACGGACCCCAATCCGTCCGTCCGTCCGTCCGTCCCACTGTGGTCAGGCCAAGCAGGAAGTGCTGCAGTCCCCAGCTGAGCCAGGTCAAGGTTGGAGAGAGGGATAGGAGGGGGAGGAAGATTAGAGCAGTTAGGGTGCACGGCATGATAGGGACCGCTGAGGAGAGAGGTGAGTTAAAAAAGGAGTGAGAGAATGATGTGCTGAGGAGCTGATGAAAGAAAGGAGTGAAAAGCATGAAAAGGAGAGATGGATGAGGTAGGAAGAGAGACGGATGAGGTAGGAAGAGAGATGGATGAGGTAGGAAGAGAGATGGATGAGGTAGGAAGGGAGATGGATGAGGTAGGAAGGGAGATGGATGAGGTAGGAAGGGAGTTGGCTGAGGTAGGAACGGAGGTGGATGAGGTAGGATCGGAGGTGGATGAGGTAGGAAGGGAGTTGGATGAGGTAGGAAGGGAGTTGGATGAGGTAGGAAGGGAGATGGATGAGGTAGGAAGGGAGTTGGATGAGGTAGGAAGGGAGTTGGATGAGGTAGGGAGGGAGATGAATGAGGTAGGATGGGAAATGGATGAGGTAGGTTGAAATCAAATCAGGTAGATCGGAGATGGATGAGGTAGGAAGAGAGGTGGATGAGGTAGGAAGGGAGTTGGATGAGGTAGGAAGAGAGATGGATGAGGTAGGATGGGAAATGGATGAGGTAGGTTCACATCAAATCAAGTAGGATGGGAGATGGATAAGGTAGGAAGGGAGTTAGCTGAGGTAGGAACAGAGATGGATGAGGTAGGAAGGGAGTTGGATGAGGTAGGAAGGGAGTTGGATGAGGTAGGAAGGGAGATGGGAGATGGATGAGATAGGATGAGGTAGGAAGAGAGTTGGATGAGGTAGGAAGGGAGATGGATGAGGTAGGAAGGGAGATGGATGAGGTAGGAGGAGGTAGGAAGAGAGTTGGATGAGGTAGGAAGGGAGATAGATGAAGTAGGAAGGGAAATGGATGAGGTAGGAAGGGAGTTGGATGAGGTAGGAAGGGAGTTGGATGAGGTAGGAAGCGAGTTGAGGAGGGGGACGTGTCCAACCTTAGAGGCTGCTGTCCTATATACATAGACATGGTCACTTTAAAAATGGAACACTGGTCACTTTACCAACGTTTACATACAGCATTACTAATCTCATATGTGCATACTCTGTTCTATTCTACTGTATTTTAGTCAATGCCACTTCGACATCGCTCATCCTATAATTTAAATAGTTCCTAAATCCATTTGTTTCACTTTTTAGATTTGTATGTATTGTTGTGAATCCCTTCCTACCTCATCCCTTCCTACCTCATCCAACTCCCTTCCTACCTTATCCATCTCCCATCCTACCAGATTTGATGTGAACCTACCTCATCCATTTCCCATCCTACCTCATCCATCTCTCTTTCTACCTCATCCAACTCCCTTCCTACCTCATCCACCTCCCTTCCTACCTCATGTTCTCTGTTCCTCTGTTCCTCTGTTCCTACCTCAGCCAACTCCCTTCCTACCTTATCCATCTCCCATCCTACCTGATTTGATGTGAACCTACCTCATCCATCCATTTCCTACCTCATCCATTTCCCATCCTACCTCATCCATCTCTCTCCAACTCCATCCACCTCTCTTCCTACCTCATCCATCTCCAATCTACCTGATTTGATTTCAACCTACCTCATCCATTTCCCATCCTACCTCATTCATCTCCCTCCCTACCTCATCCAACTCCCTCCCTACCTCATCCAACTCCCTCCCTACCTCATCCAACTCCCTCCCTACCTCATCCATCTCCCTTCCTACCTCATCCAACTATATTAGTGCACTGTTGGAACTAGGAACACAAGGATTTCGCTACACCCACAATAACATCTGTTAAATATGTGTATGTGACCAATAAACATTTTATTTGACCTTTGTTTAACTAGGCAAGTCAGTCAAGGAAAGACTCTTATTGACAATGACAGCCTAGGAACACTGCCTTTTTCAGGGGAAGAACAACAGATTTTGTTTTAAGCCTCTCAGGGATTCGATCTAGCAACCTTGCGGTTACTGGCTCAACTCTCTAACCACTAGGCTACCTGCCTCCCCAAACTTGCTTTGGTTTAAACAGTACATAAAGAAGTGAAAACCCTGTGCTCTCACAGCAGTGGAATGTATTCCTGGACGTGAAGAGAACCAGCATTCCCCAAAAATTGACCAAGGAAAAATAAAAACACATTCTCTGTGTTTCATACATTTCCTTCAATTTGCATGAGCCTATATTGAAAATGTAACTGTTCTGGTCTTTGTAGTTCAGCAGCCTATATTGAAAATGTAACTGTTCTGGTCTTTGTAGTTCAGCAGCCTATATTGAAAATGTAACTGTTCTGGTCTTTGTAGTTCAGCAGCCTATATTGAAAATGTAACTGTTCTGGTCTTTGTAGTTCAGCAGCCTATATTGAAAATGTAACTGTTCTGGTCTTTGTAGTTCAGCAGCCTATATTGAAAATGTAACTGTTCTGGTCTTTGTAGTTCAGCAGCCTATATTGAAAATGTAACTGTTCTGGTCTTTGTAGTTCAGCAGCCTATATTGAAAATGTAACTGTTCTGGTATTTGTAGTTCAGCAGCCTATATTGAAAATGTAACTGTTCTGGTATTTGTAGTTCAGCAGCCTATATTGAAAATGTAACTGTTCTGGTCTTTGTAGTTCAGCAGCCTATATTGAAAATGTAACTGTTCTGGTCTTTGTAGTTCAGCAGCCTATATTGAAAATGTAACTGTTCTGGTCTTTGTAGTTCAGCAGCCTATATTGAAAATGTAACTGTTCTGGTCTTTGTAGTTCAGCAGCCTATATTGAAAATGTAACTGTTCTGGTCTTTGTAGTTCAGCAGCCTATATTGAAAATGTAACTGTTCTGGTCTTTGTAGTTCAGCAGCCTATATTGAAAATGTAACTGTTCTGGTCTTTGTAGTTCAGCAGCCTATATTGAAAATGTAACTGTTCTGGTATTTGTAGTTCAGCAGCCTATATTGAAAATGTAACTGTTCTGGTCTTTGTAGTTCAGCAGCCTATATTGAAAATGTAACTGTTCTGGTATTTGTAGTTCAGCAGCCTATATTGAAAATGTAACTGTTCTGGTCTTTGTAGTTCAGCAGCCTATATTGAAAATGTAACTGTTCTGGTCTTTGTAGTTCAGCAGCCTATATTGAAAATGTAACTGTTCTGGTCTTTGTAGTTCAGCAGCCTATATTGAAAATGTAACTGTTCTGGTATTTGTAGTTCAGCAGCCTATATTGAAAATGTAACTGTTCTGGTATTTGTAGTTCAGCAGCCTATATTGAAAATGTAACTGTTCCACAAAGAAATGCGTAATGGAGCAGAAATGTATATATACATTTCAGTTTTGTGATGAAACAAAGGTGTGGTTGAATTTATTCTGTCACTGTGTCTTCTTATTGTCTCAGCCTTTAGGCCTCTATATATCACGGTGTCAAGGCATATGAACTAACATGTTATAGAGCAAACAGCACAATTATCACAACACATAGGTTGTAAAAATGTATTTTCTTTCCTGGTGTTACGTCCGTCATTCGAATGAGACCAAGGCGCAGCGTGGTAGGCGTACATTTTCTTGAATATTTTAAATGTTCACCAAAAACAAAAACAACTCAACGAACGAAAAGCTTAGGAGTGCAACACATGCAACAAACAAAGACAAGATCCCACAACAGAAAGTGGGAAAAAGGGCTGCCTAAGTATGATAACCAAACAGAGACAACGATAGACAGCTGTCCCTGATTGGGAACCATACTCGGCCAAAAACAGATAAATAGACAACATAGAATGCCCACCCCATCTCACACCCTGACCTAACCAAATAGAGAAATAAAACATATCTCTAAGGTCAGGGCGTGACTTCTGGCTTGACTCCCCCCCCCCCCCCCCCCTCAAATGATTTTACCCATGCTCCTCTATTGTTCCAGATGCTGCTAACAACTTTTATTTTGATGGATATTTTCTAGTGTGAAAAGTAATCATTCTTTTGTAGAGTTTTGGTTTTCTGGACGTTTTGCAAACGCCGATATGGTGTGGTGTAAACACTGATTGACCGTGGAAAGAGGAAGAGACTTACTGACAGCAGGGTAGCCAGCCACATAGGAGAGAGTCAGTCTGAGGTAAGGTGCATGGTGGAGCCCATTGTTTGGTTGTATTACTGTATTTCCTGCCACTGTCCAGGCCAGATCGGCCACCGTTATGTCCCAAATGGCACCCCGTTTCCCTATAGTGTACTACCGGAGCCCTATAGACCCTGGTCTAAAGTAGTGCACTACATAGGGAATAAGGGTACCAATTTGAGACACGACCCCACCACATTCCGCCAGTGTGACTCAAATCTCAGCTTCGGAGACAGGAACATGGTGATATCATCGTTATGGGCTAGCAGAATGAGGACATGAGAACATCTGTCGTGACACGGGTTGGACAACGGGCAAGCTATACACACACACACACACACACACCACACACCACACACACACCACACACACACACACACACATACAAACCACCACACACACACACACAGGATAAACCGACTGCCTCGTTGTTGAAGAGTGGAATCAGAGCCAGCAGCAGAGAGGGTTGTTGAAGGCTGGGCAGAGAGCCAGAGGGTTGTTGAAGGCTGGACTCAGAGCCAGCAGCAGAGAGGGTTGTTGAAGGCTGGACTCAGAGCCAGCAGCAGAGAGGGTTGTTGAAGGCTGGACTCAGAGTAAGCAGCAGAGAGGGTTGTTGAAGGCAGGACTCAGAGTCAGCAGCAGAGAGGTTGTTGAAGGCTGGACTCAGAGCCAGCAGCAGAGAGGGTTGTTAAAGGCTGGACTCAGAGCCAGCAGCAGAGAGGGTTGTTGAAGGCTGGGCAGAGAGCCAGAGGGTTGTTGAAGGCTGGACTCAGAGCCAGCAGCAGAGAGGGTTGTTGAAGGCTGGGCACAGAGCCAGAGGGTTGTTGAAGGCTGGACACAGAGCCAACAGCAGAGAGGGTTGTTTAAGGGTGGACAGAGAGCCAGCAGCAGAGAGGGTTGTTGAAGGCTGGACTCGGAGTAAGCAGCAGAGAGGGTTGTTGAAGGCTGGGCAGAGAGCCAGAGGGTTGTTGAAGGCTGGACTCAGAGCCAGCAGCAGAGAGGGTTGTTGAAGGCTGGGCAGAGAGCCAGCAGCAGAGAGGGTTGTTGAAGGCTGGACACAGAGCCAGCAGCAGAGAGGGTTGTTGAAGGCTGGGCAGAGAGCCAGAGGGTTGTTGAAGGCTGGACTCAGAGCCAGCAGCAGAGAGGGTCGTTGAAGGCTGGACTCAGAGCCAGCAGCAGAGAGGGTTGTTGAAGGCTGGGCAGAGAGCCAGAGGGTTGTTGAAGGCGGTAATCAGAGCCAGCTTCCGAGAGGGTTGTTGAAGGCTGGTTAGAGAGCCAGAGGGTTGTTGAAGGCTGGACTCAGAGTAAGCAGCAGAGAGGGTTGTTGAAGGCTGGGCAGAGAGCCAGAGGGTTGTTGAAGGCTGGACTCAGAGCCAGCAGCAGAGAGGGTTGTTGAAGGCGGGACTCAGAGTCAGCAGCAGAGAGGTTGTTGAAGGCTGGACTCAGAGCCAGCAGCAGAGAGGGTTGTTAAAGGCTGGACTCAGAGCCAGCAGCAGAGAGGGTTGTTGAAGGCTGGGCAGAGAGCCAGAGGGTTGTTGAAGGCTGGACTCAGAGCCAGCAGCAGAGAGGGTTGTTGAAGGCTGGGCAGAGAGCCAGAGGGTTGTTGAAGGCTGGACACAGAGCCAACAGCAGAGAGGGTTGTTTAAGGGTGGACAGAGAGCCAGCAGCAGAGAGGGTTGTTGAAGGCTGGACTCGGAGTAAGCAGCAGAGAGGGTTGTTGAAGGCTGGGCAGAGAGCCAGAGGGTTGTTGAAGGCTGGACTCAGAGCCAGCAGCAGAGAGGGTTGTTGAAGGCTGGGCAGAGAGCCAGCAGCAGAGAGGGTTGTTGAAGGCTGGACACAGAGCCAGCAGCAGAGAGGGTTGTTGAAGGCTGGACTCAGAGCCAGCAGCAGAGATGGTTGTGGAAGGCTGGACTCAGAGCCAGCAACAGAGAGGATTGTTGAAGGCTGGGCAGAGAGCCAGAGGGTTGTTGAAGGCTGGACTCAGAGCCAGCAGCAGAGATGGTTGTTGAAGGCGGGACTCAGAGTCAGCAGCAGAGAGGTTGTTGAAGGCTGGACTCAGAGCCAGCAGCAGAGAGGGTTGTTAAAGGCTGGACTCAGAGCCAGCAGCAGAGAGGGTTGTTGAAGGCTGGGCAGAGAGCCAGAGGGTTGTTGAAGGCTGGACTCAGAGCCAGCAGCAGAGAGGGTTGTTGAAGGCTGGGCAGAGAGCCAGAGGGTTGTTGAAGGCTGGACACAGAGCCAACAGCAGAGAGGGTTGTTTAAGGGTGGACAGAGAGCCAGCAGCAGAGAGGGTTGTTGAAGGCTGGACTCGGAGTAAGCAGCAGAGAGGGTTGTTGAAGGCTGGGCAGAGAGCCAGAGGGTTGTTGAAGGCTGGACTCAGAGCCAGCAGCAGAGAGGGTTGTTGAAGGCTGGGCAGAGAGCCAGCAGCAGAGAGGGTTGTTGAAGGCTGGACTCAGAGCCAGCAGCAGAGATGGTTGTGGAAGGCTGGACTCAGAGCCAGCAACAGAGAGGATTGTTGAAGGCTGGGCAGAGAGCCAGAGGGTTGTTGAAGGCTGGACTCAGAGCCAGCAGCAGAGATGGTTGTTGAAGGCTGGACTCAGAGCCAGCAGCAGAGAGGGTTGTTGAAGGCTGGGCAGAGAGCCAGAGGGTTGTTGAAGGCTGGACACAGAGCCAACAGCAGAGAGGGTTGTTTAAGGGTGGACAGAGAGCCAGCAGCAGAGAGGGTTGTTGAAGGCTGGACTCAGAGCCAGCAGCAGAGATGGTTGTTGAAGGCTGGACTCAGAGCCAGCAGCAGAGAGGGTTGTTGAAGGCTGGACTCGGAGTAAGCAGCAGAGAGGGTTGTTGAAGGCTGGGCAGAGAGCCAGAGGGTTGTTGAAGGCTGGACTCAGAGCCAGCAGCAGAGAGGGTTGTTGAAGGCTGGGCAGAGAGCCAGCAGCAGAGAGGGTTGTTGAAGGCTGGACACAGAGCCAGCAGCAGAGAGGGTTGTTGAAGGCTGGACACAGAGCCAACAGCAGAGAGGGTTGTTTAAGGGTGGACAGAGAGCCAGCAGCAGAGAGGGTTGTTGAAGGCTGGACTCAGAGCCAGCAGCAGAGATGGTTGTTGAAGGCTGGACTCAGAGCCAGCAGCAGAGAGGGTTGTTGAAGGCTGGACTCGGAGTAAGCAGCAGAGAGGGTTGTTGAAGGCTGGGCAGAGAGCCAGAGGGTTGTTGAAGGCTGGACTCAGAGCCAGCAGCAGAGAGGGTCGTTGAAGGCTGGACTCAGAGCCAGCAGCAGAGAGGGTTGTTGAAGGCTGGGCAGAGAGCCAGAGGGTTGTTGAAGGCGGTAATCAGAGCCAGCTTCCGAGAGGGTTGTTGAAGGCTGGTTAGAGAGCCAGAGGGTTGTTGAAGGCTGGACTCAGAGTAAGCAGCAGAGAGGGTTGTTGAAGGCTGGGCAGAGAGCCAGAGGGTTGTTGAAGGCTGGACTCAGAGCCAGCAGCAGAGAGGGTTGTTGAAGGCGGGACTCAGAGTCAGCAGCAGAGAGGTTGTTGAAGGCTGGACTCAGAGCCAGCAGCAGAGAGGGTTGTTAAAGGCTGGACTCAGAGCCAGCAGCAGAGAGGGTTGTTGAAGGCTGGGCAGAGAGCCAGAGGGTTGTTGAAGGCTGGACTCAGAGCCAGCAGCAGAGAGGGTTGTTGAAGGCTGGGCAGAGAGCCAGAGGGTTGTTGAAGGCTGGACACAGAGCCAACAGCAGAGAGGGTTGTTTAAGGGTGGACAGAGAGCCAGCAGCAGAGAGGGTTGTTGAAGGCTGGACTCGGAGTAAGCAGCAGAGAGGGTTGTTGAAGGCTGGGCAGAGAGCCAGAGGGTTGTTGAAGGCTGGACTCAGAGCCAGCAGCAGAGAGGGTTGTTGAAGGCTGGGCAGAGAGCCAGCAGCAGAGAGGGTTGTTGAAGGCTGGACACAGAGCCAGCAGCAGAGAGGGTTGTTGAAGGCTGGACTCAGAGCCAGCAGCAGAGATGGTTGTGGAAGGCTGGACTCAGAGCCAGCAACAGAGAGGATTGTTGAAGGCTGGGCAGAGAGCCAGAGGGTTGTTGAAGGCTGGACTCAGAGCCAGCAGCAGAGATGGTTGTTGAAGGCTGGACTCAGAGCCAGCAGCAGAGAGGGTTGTTGAAGGCTGGGCAGAGAGCCAGAGGGTTGTTGAAGGCTGGACACAGAGCCAACAGCAGAGAGGGTTGTTTAAGGGTGGACAGAGAGCCAGCAGCAGAGAGGGTTGTTGAAGGCTGGACTCAGAGCCAGCAGCAGAGATGGTTGTTGAAGGCTGGACTCAGAGCCAGCAGCAGAGAGGGTTGTTGAAGGCTGGGCTCAGAGTAAGCAGCAGAGAGGGTAGTTGAAGGCTGGGCAGAGAGCCAGAGGGTTGTTGAAGGCTGGACTCAGAGCCCGCAGCAGAGAGGGTTGTTGAAGGCTGGGCAGAGAGCCAGCAGCAGAGAGGGTTGTTGAAGGCTGGACACAGAGCCAGCAGCAGAGAGGGTTGTTGAGGGCTGGTTAGAGAGCCAGAGGGTTGTTGAAGGCTGGACTCAGAGCCAGCAGCAGAGAGGGTTGTTGAAGGCTGGGCTCAGAGCCAGCAGACATTTCTCAGACATGAATGCATAAATGTTCAGTGTGTCATCCCTGTGGGAATGGAACCCATGACCCCAGCATTGATAGATATTATATAATACAATACTGTATTATTAATATTGAATCGTATCACACAATGACCACCACTGTCAGGTTAAGACTGACCGTGAACCAATGAGTCAGTGTTTGACACACTCAGATGAGGTATACAGCACTGGCTTACAGCCACTCTCTTTCATAGAATTCTTAAAAATATATACTTCCTTAGTTCACTGACTTTGGAAGCTATAGCTAGTCATTCTTTCGAAAGGAAAGCTCTGGTACAATAATTATCTTACTGTTGTTACTGTCATTACTGTCATTACTCTTTACTGTCAATACTGCCATTACTGTCAATACTCTTTACTGTCATTACTGTCATAACTAGTTATTACTAATCATTACTGTCATTACTGTCATTACTAATCATTACTGTCATTGCTGTCATTACTCTTTACTGTCATTGCTGTCATTACTCTTTACTGTCATTACTGTCATTACTAGTCATTACTAATCATTACTGTCATTAGTAGTCATTGCTCTCATTACTGTCATTACTAGTCATTACTAGTCATTACTCTTTACTGTCATTACTGTCATTACTCTTTACTGTCATTACTAGTCATTACTGGCATTACTAATCGTTACTGTCATTACTAATCATTACTGTCATTACTAGTTATTAGTAGTCATTACTGTCATTACTAATCATTACTGTCATTACTATCTTTACTGTCATTACTAGTCATTACTGTCATTACTAATTGTTACTGTCATTACCAATCATTACTGTCAATACTAGTCATTAGCAGTCATTACTAATCATTACTGTCATTACTAGCTATTAGTAGTCATTACTGTCATTACTAATCATTACTAGTCATTACTGTCATTACTAGTCATTACTAGTCATTACTAATCATTAATGTCATTACTAGTCATTACTGTCATTACTAGTCATTACTGTCATTATTAGTCATTACTGTCATTACTAATCATTACTGTCATTACTAATCATTACTGTCATTACTATCATTACTGTCATTACTAATCATTACTGTCATTACTGTCATTACTGTCATTACCTGCATTACTAATCATTACTGTCATTACAGTCATTGCTAGTCATTACTGTCACTACTGTCATTACTAGTCATTACTAGTCATTACTGTCATTACTCATCACTGTCATTACTAGTAATTACTGTCATTACTAATCATTACTGTCATTGCTGTCATTACTGTCATTACTAATCATTATTTACATTACTAGTCATTACTAATCATTACTGTCATGACTAGTCATTACTGTCATGACTAATCATTACTGTCATTACTATCATTACTGTCATTACTATCATTACTGTCATTACTGTCATTACTAATCATTACTGTCATTACTAATCATTACTGTCATTTCTGTCATTACTGTCATTACTAATCATTACTGTCATGACTAATCATTACTGTCATTACTAGTCATTACTAGTCATTACTAGTCTTTACTGTCAATACTAATCATTACTGTCTTTACCCTTAACTTCCCATGATCTATTAGAAAAGATTGTTATGATATCCGGTAAGTAGCCTATATTGACTCAGGGATTTCTTCTGCAGTGCAACTCACCTAAAAACCGTAGTCAACATAAACTAAATGTCAACATCAACAACAACATGTCAACCTAAACAACAACATGTTTTGTCTTGTCTGTTTGTGTCTCCAGGCTTGTGAGCCAGTGTGTGTGTGTGTGTGTGTGTGTTTGTGTGTGTGTGTGTGTGTGTGTGAACCAGTGTTTTATGTGCTTTAGTACATGTGTTAGGAATCAAGAACATGTCCTCTCCTCTAATAGACAGAGAGGACTCTAGACAGAGGAGAGGCAGGGAGGATAATGTCGGTTTATCAAATCAGCTTGGATGTCTAAGTCCCTTTTTTTATCATAAGAGAAAGAGAAAGAGAAAGAGAGAGAGAGAGAGAGAGAGAGAGAGAAAGAGAGAGAGAGAGAGAGAGAGAGAGAGAGAGAGAGAGGAGAGAGAAAGAGAGAAAGGGAGAAAGAAAGAAAGAAAGAGAGAGAGAGAGAGAAAATTTCCTAGTTGGTAAAGGCTGGAGTGAAAACTGACTTAGAGCTTCTCAAAATCGCTCACTGAGGTGAGAAAACACCAACACTATGGAGCTTGAAATAGAGACAATTTTAGACAATTAAATCGATGAGTAAATGGAGGACTATCTTTAAAACAAAAAAATATATTTCACATTTATTTAACCAGGTAGGCGGTTAAGAACAAGTTCTCATTTACAACTGCGACCTGGCCAAGATAAAGCAAAGCAGTTCGACACAAACAACAACACAGAGTTACACATGGAGTAAAACAAACAAATAGAAAATGTTTTTATGTACAGTGTATGCAAATGTAGTGAGATTAGGCAATGAATTGGTTCCTAGAGGATACTTCAAGATGATAGGCAGTATTTTTTTATTTATTTAACTAGGCAAGTCAGTTAAGAACAAATTCTTATTTTCAATGACAGCCTAGGAACAACTGTCTTGTTCAGGGGCAGAACGACAGAGTTGTACCTTGTCAGCTCGGGGATTTGAACTTGCAACCTTTCGGTTACTAGTCCAACACTCTAACCACTAGGCTACCCTGCCGGTCCAGTATGATGACTTTGTTGTGCTATAAAGGCCTTTGAAGAAACACCATTTGTATAATCTGTATATCTGTCCTTAAGATGTTATCAACTCATAACATCTTATAAACAACACTAGAAGCCTACTCTGAAGGTTAAACACAAAAAAAATCACACATGATTGACAGTTCAAAAAACGTCATAATGGCTTGCACAATAAAGACAAATCGGTATTTTTTTGCGAGTAGGCCATCTGAAGTATTTCATCATGCAGCGTAGTAAAAGAGGACAGCTTTGAAACGAACTATCTGAAAACTAGTGCCATCTAGTGGTGTAATGAAGCAACTGCCATTGGAGAAATCAACCAAAAGGACTGCCTGGAATAATTCCCATACATTACATAGCATGTATAAATGGCCTACAGTAAAATGGCTAAACAGTTCACGTAACACACAGTCAATGACTTGACCAGATTGCTTGACGGCGTCCCAATACTTTTAGCGTTATTAGTTAAGATACTATAGGACCACTACAATACTTTTACTTTTAGCCTACCGCGTATTAGATGTTGAAGACAGACACACGCAAAGCAAGAAGGCTGTGTGTTCACAGATGAATCTTTCTGCTGAATAACTTTGGTATGACAACAATGTCCTCATCAGTGGGCCCCCGGTGGAGCAGAACATTGTTATGGCCAGGAATAATACAGCCTTGGAAACGGTCGAGAAAAAAATGACCTCACTGCCACTATGGCGGCAGGGCTTCCTCCACAACGCGTGTGTGTGTGTGTGTGTGTGTGTGTGTGTGTGTGTGTGTGTGTGTGTGTGTGTGTGTGTGTGTGTGTGTGTGTGTGTGTGTGTGTGTGTGTGTGTGTGAAGCCTGAACAGTGGCATAGAAGGACTTCCCCCGCTAGCTGAGGTGGAGTTTCCTAACAAAGCAAACACACACACACACACAGACACACACACACACACACACACTACACTGTCAGTGGGTGGCTTACTATCATGGAATTAAATAAAATGAACTGGCAGGCGAACCACCCATCCGCCGCGAGTCAGCCCTAAACAGAGAAACAGCGACGCCCACTGGCTGATGAAGAAAAGGTGTGATTTAGTCTGGTGCCGGAGTTACTTTGTTCTTGAAGAGCATGGAGAGGCCAGACCAGACCCGGCGTCATGATAAATGGACTAAAGGGGCAGTTTAAATCGGAGTTAGTGAGTTCTTGTATATTTGAATTTTGCTTATTGTCACGCTTTACCACAATAAACAAGCTCAAATGCAGAGACTACCGAGACCAATTCGCTTACCACCCCGACAGATGACTCACTCCACACTGCCATTTCCCACCTGGACAAAAGGAACACCTATGTGAGAATGCTGTTCATTGACTACAGCTCAGAGTTCAACACCAGACTACCCACAAAGCTCATCACTAAGCTAAGGACCCTGGAACTGAACACCTCCCTCTGCAACTGGATCCTGGACTTCCCGACAGGCCGTCCCCCAGGTGGTTAAGGGTAGGCAACAACACGTCAGCCACGATGATCCTCAACACGGGGGCCTGTCAGGGGTGCATGCTCAGTCCCCTCCTGTACTTCCTGTTCACCCACGACTGCGTAGGCCAAGCACGACTCCAATGCCATCGTTAAGTTTGCTGACGATGGCCTCCCGGGTGACGCAGTGGTCTAGGGCACTGCATCGCATCGCTAGCTGTGCCACCAGAGACTCTGGGTTCGCACCCAGGCTCTGTCGGCTGCGACAGGGAGGTCCATGGGGCGACACACAATTTGCCTAGCGTTGTCCAGGTTAGGGAGGGCTTGGCCGGTAGGTGTTTCCTCAGACGCATTGGTGTGGCTGGCTTCCGGGTTGGATGCGCACTGTGTTAAGAAGCAATGCAGCTTGGTTGGGTTGTGTATCGGATGACGCATGACTTTCAACCTTCGTCTCTCCCGAGCCCGTACGGGAGTTGTAGCGATGAGATAAGATAGTAGCTACTACAACAATTGGATACCACGAAATTGGGGAGAATTTTTTTTTTTGCTGATGATACAATAGTGGCGGCCCGCCTTTTCCTGTAGTCCACGTGTAGTCCACAGCTGAGCTGAGCTGTGGTCAATGTTGGGGTGGTATGCAAATTGGAGTCGGTCTTGGGTGTCCTAGAGGATGCTGTTGTTGTGAGCCTTCCAAAGCACTTCATGGCTACCAATGTGAGTGCCACGGAGCAGAAATCACTTAGGCAGGTTAACTTCGCTTCCTTGGGCACAGGGACTATGGTGGTCTGCTTGGAACAAGTAGATATTACAGACTCTGTCAGGGATTGAAAATGTCAGTGAAGACACTTGCTTTGAGTACACATCCTGGTAATCTGTCTGGCCCAGCGGCTTTGTGAATGTTGACCTGTTTAAAGGTTTTGTTCAAATCGGCTACCAAGAGCGTTATCACACAGTCATCCAGAACAGCTGGTGCTCTCGTGCATGCTTCAGTGTTGCTTGCCTCGAAGCAAGTATAAAAGGCATTTAGCTCGTCTAGTAGACTCACGTCACTGGGCAGCTCGCGTCTGGGTTTCCCTTTGTAGTCCGTAATAGTTTTCAAGTCCTGCCACATCCGACGAGAGTCAGAGCCGGTGTAGTGGGATTCAATCTTAATCCTGTATTGATGCTTTGCCTGTTTGATGGTTCATCTGAGGGCATAGCGGGATTTCATATAAGCGTTCTTTTGCAAAGTACTGTATTTAATTCAAATAAAATGTTGTATTGTAAAATTTGTTGTAAATTTTGTATTGTAAATTGTTGTATATCTACCTTAGTTGAATGTACTGTCACTCTGGATAAGAGTGTCTGCTAAATTACTCAAGTCTAATGGAAATTAAAATTAACAACTGCAAAGCACACTGGGTATTGTCATTGTTCTTGTTTCGGGATGTGGCTCATCAGAGTAATGCTCAGGATGCTTTGCAGTTGTTACTTTTTACATTAATGTATACATTTACATTTAGGTAATTTCGCAGACACTATTATAACACTGCCATCAGACATTTGATACCAATGTAGGGTGAAAGAGGGCCAAGTTGTGAATCGCTGTAAAGAAATGGTATTGAAAAGTATTTAGCATTTTGAAAATACAAATTACAGCTTTTTGAAAGTATTTGATACAAAACACACGGATGTGTTGTTCATCCCATTGTAATGCAACATACAAAACACACGGATGTGTTGTTCATCCCATTGTAATGCAACATACAAAACACACGGATGTGTTGTTCATCCCGTTGTAATGCAACATACAAAACACACGGCTGTGTTGTTCATCCCGTTGTAATGCAACATACAAAACACACGGCTGTGTTGTTCATCCCGTTGTAATTCAACATACAAAACACACGGCTGTGTTGTTCATCCCGTTGTAATGCAACATACAAAACACACGGATGTGTTGTTCATCCCGTTGTAATGCAACATACAAAACACACGGATGTGTTATTTATCCCGTTGTAATGCAACATACAAAACACACAGATGTGTTGTTCATCCTGTTGTAATGCAACATACAAAACACACGGATGTGTTGTTCATCCCGTTGTAATGCAACATACAAAACACACGGCTGTGTTGTTCATCCCGTTGTAATGCAACATACAAAACACACGGCTGTGTTGTTCATCCCGTTGTAATGCAACATACAAAACACACGGATGTGTTGTTCATCCCGTTGTAATGCAACATACAAAACACACGGATGTGTTGTTCATCCCGTTGTAATGCAACATACAAAACACACGGATGTGTTGTTCATCCTGTTGTAATGCAACATACAAAACACACGGCTGTGTTGTTCATCCCGTTGTAATGCAACATACAAAACACACGGCTGTGTTGTTCATCCTGTTGTAATGCAACATACAAAACACACGGCTGTGTTGTTCATCCCGTTGTAATGCAACATACAAAACACACGGATGTGTTGTTCATCCCGTTGTAATGCAACATACAAAACACACGGATGTGTTGTTCATCCCGTTGTATTGCAACATACAAAACACACGGATGTGTTGTTCATCCCGTTGTAATGCAACATACAAAACACACGGATGTGTTGTTCATCCCGTTGTAATGCAACATACAAAACACACGGCTGTGTTGTTCATCCCGTTGTAATGCAACATACAAAACACACGGATGTGTTGTTCATCCCGTTGTAATGCAACATACAAAACACACAGATGTGTTGTTCATCCCGTTGTAATGCAACATACAAAACACACGGATGTGTTGTTCATCCCGTTGTAATGCAACATACAAAACACACGGATGTGTTGTTCATCCCGTTGTAATGCAACATACAAAACACACGGCTGTGTTGTTCATCCCGTTGTAATGCAACATACAAAACACACGGCTGTGTTGTTCATCCCGTTGTAATGCAACATACAAAACACACGGCTGTGTTGTTCATCCCGTTGTAATTCAACATACAAAACACACGGCTGTGTTGTTCATCCCGTTGTAATGCAACATACAAAACACACGGATGTGTTGTTCATCCCGTTGTAATGCAACATACAAAACACACGGATGTGTTGTTCATCCCGTTGTAATGCAACATACAAAACACACGGATGTGTTGTTCATCCCGTTGTAATGCAACATACAAAACACACGGCTGTGTTGTTCATCCCGTTGTAATGCAACATACAAAACACACGGCTGTGTTGTTCATCCCGTTGTAATGCAACATACAAAACACACGGCTGTGTTGTTCATCCCGTTGTAATGCAACATACAAAACACACGGATGTGTTGTTCATCCCGTTGTAATGCAACATACAAAACACACGGATGTGTTGTTCATCCCGTTGTAATGCAACATACAAAACATACGGCTGTGTTGTTCATCCCGTTGTAATGCAACATACAAAACACACAGATGTGTTGTTCATCCCGTTGTAATGCAACATACAAAACACACGGATGTGTTGTTCATCCCGTTGTAATGCAACATACAAAACACACGGCTGTGTTGTTCATCCCGTTGTAATGCAACATACAAAACACACGGCTGTGTTGTTCATCCTGTTGTAATGCAACATACAAAACACACGGCTGTGTTGTTCATCCCGTTGTAATGCAACATACAAAACACACGGATGTGTTGTTCATCCCGTTGTAATGCAACATACAAAACACACGGATGTGTTGTTCATCCCGTTGTATTGCAACATACAAAACACACGGATGTGTTGTTCATCCCGTTGTAATGCAACATACAAAACACACGGATGTGTTGTTCATCCCGTTGTAATGCAACATACAAAACACACGGCTGTGTTGTTCATCCCGTTGTAATGCAACATACAAAACACACGGCTGTGTTGTTCATCCCGTTGTAATGCAACATACAAAACACACGGATGTGTTGTTCATCCCGTTGTAATGCAACATACAAAACACACGGATGTGTTGTTCATCCCGTTGTAATGCAACATACAAAACACACGGATGTGTTGTTCAGCCTGTTGTAATGCAACATACAAAACACACGGATGTGTTGTTCAGCCCGTTGTAATGCAACATACAAAACACACGGATGTGTTGTTCATCCCATTGTAATGCAACATACAAAACACACGGATGTGTTGTTCAGCCTGTTGTAATGCAACATACAAAACACACGGATGTGTTGTTCAGCCCGTTGTAATGCAACATACAAAACACACGGATGTGTTGTTCATCCCATTGTAATGCAACATACAAAACACACGGATGTGTTGTTCATCCCGTTGTAATGCAACATACAAAACACACGGCTGTGTTGTTCATCCCGTTGTATTGCAACATACAAAACACACGGATGTGTTGTTCATCCCGTTGTAATGCAACATACAAAACACACGGATGTGTTGTTCATCCCGTTGTAATGCAACATACAAAACACACGGATGTGTTGTTCATCCCGTTGTAATGCAACATACAAAACACACGGATGTGTTGTTCATCCCGTTGTAATGCAACATACAAAAACACTCCGAAGCCTTTCTCCCTCTGCTGACAAGTATTTTGCTCCACAATACTCCACTCCGCTCCTACATGAGTGATAAAGGCCCAGTGCACGAATTTGGCGGAGAAATTTTTACAAATATTTCCCGCATTTTTGGATGTGTCAGTTATTCCAAAATAGCTTTGGTGCCTCTAACCCACTAAGGTGTTTCACATGCCAAGCTTACGGTCAGGTTGAAGAAGTGTGTAGGAGGGACAAAGGAATACGTAGAACTTGTGGAAAAAAATGTGTGTCATTTGTGGGGTGCTCATGTTGCTAAGGATCAGAAGATGTGCCCAGTACGAGAGAGACAGGTTGAGATTTCCAGGGTCAGAGTGGAAAAGTGGGTCTTATGTAGTGGCAGTTGGTGGTGTGTAATAGTGGCATTTAGATAGGTGGTGTGTAATAGTGGTATATAGATGGTGGTGTGTAATAGTGGTATATAGATGGTGGTATGTTATAGTGGTATATAGATGGTGGTGTGTAATAGTGGTATATAGTTGGTGGTGTGTAATAGTGGTGTATAGATGGCAGTTGGTGGTGTGTAATAGTGGTATATAGATGGTGGTGTGTAATAGTGGTATATAGATGGTGGTATATAGATGGCAGTTGGTGGTGTGTAATAGTGGTATATAGATGGTGGTGTGTAATAGTGGTATATAGATGGTGGTGTGTAATAGTGGTATATAGATGGTGGTGTGTAATAGTGGTATATAGATGGTGGTATGTTATAGTGGTATATAGATGGTGGTGTGTAATAGTGGTATATAGTTGGAGGTGTGTAATAGTGGTTGGTGGTCTGTAATCGTGGTATATAGATGGTTGTGTGTAATAGTGGTATATAGGTGGTGGTGTGTAGTAGTGGTATATAGATGGTGGTATGCAATAGTGGTATATAGATGGTGGTGTGTAATAGTGGTATATAGATAGTGGTATGCAATAGTGGTATATAGATGGTGGTATGCAATAGTGGTATATAGATGGTGGTATGTAATAGTGGTGTATAGATGGGGGTATGTAATAGTGGTATATAGATGGTGGTATGTAATAGTGGTATATAGATGGTGGTATATAGACGGTGGTATATAGATGGTGGTATGTAATAGTGGTGTATAGATGGGGGTATGTAATAGTGGTATATAGATGGTGGTATGTAATAGTGGTATATAGATGGTATATAATAGTGGTATATAGATGGTGGTATGTAATAGTGGTATATAGATGGTGGTATGTAATAGTGGTATATAGATAGTGGTATGTAATATGTTATATAGATGGTGGTATATAGATGGTGGTGTGTAATAGTGGTATATAGATGGTGGTACGTAATAGTGGTATATAGATGGTGGTATGTAATAGTGGTATATAGATAGTGGTATGTAATAGTGGCATATAGATGGTGGTATATAGATGGTGGTATGTAATAGTGGTACATAGATGGTGGTGTGTAATAGTGGAATATAGATGGTGGTGTGTAATAGTGGTATATAGATGGTGGTATGTAATAGTGGTGTATAGATGGGGGTATGTAATAGTGGTATATAGATGGTGGTATGTAATAGTGGTATATAGATAGTGGTATGTAATAGTGGTATATATATGGTGGTATATAGATGGTGGTATATAGATGGTGGTATGTAATAGTGGTATATAGATGGTGGTGTGTAATAGTGGTGTATAGATGGTATATAATAGTGGTATATAGATGGTGGTATGTAATAGTGGTATATAGATGGTGGTACGTAATAGTGGTATATAGATAGTGGTATGTAATAGTGGTATATAGATGGTGGTATATAGATGGTGGTGTGTAATAGTGGTATATAGATGGTATATAATAGTGGTATATAGATGGTGGTATATAGATGGTGGTATATAGATGGTGGTATGTAATAGTAGTATATAGATGGTATACAATAGTGGTATATAGATGGTGGTATGTAGTAGTGGTATATAGATGGTGGTATGTAATAGTGGTGTATAGATGGGGGTATGTAATAGTGGTATATACATGGTATATAATAGTGGTATATAGATGGTGGTATGTAATAGTGGTATATAGATGGTGGTATGTAATAGTGGTATATAGATGGTGGTATGTAATAGTGGTATATAGATGGTGGTATGTAATAGTGGTGTATAGATGGTGGTATGTAATAGTGGTATATACATGGTATATAATAGTGGTATATAGATGGTGGTATGTAATAGTGGTATATAGATGGTGGTATGTAATAGTGGTATATAGATGGTGGTATATAGATGGTGGTGTGTAATAGTGGTATATAGATGGTGGTATGTAATAGTGGTATATAGGTGGTGGTATGTAATAGTGGTGGTATATAGATGGTGGTATGTAATAGTGGTATATAGATAGTGGTATGTAATAGTGGTATATAGATGGTATATAATAGTGGTATATAGATGGTGGTATGTAATAGTGGTATATAGATAGTGGTATGTAATAGTGGTATATAGATGGTGGTATATAGATGGTGGTGTGTAATAGTGGTATATAGATGGTGGTATGTAATAGTGGTATATAGATGGTGGTATGTAATAGTGGTGGTATATAGATGGTGGTATGTAATAGTGGTATATAGATAGTGGTATGTAATAGTGGTATATAGATGGTGGTATATAGATGGTGGTATATAGATGGTGGTATGTAATAGTGGTGTATAGATGGTGGTGTGTAATAGTGGTATATAGATGGTGGTGTGTAATAGTGGTATATAGATGGTGGTATGTAATAGTGGTATATAGATGGTGGTATGTAATAGTGGTATATAGATGGGGGTATGTAATAGTGGTATATAGATGGGGGTATGTAATAGTGGTATATAGATGGTGGTATGTAATAGTGGTATATAGATGGTATATACTAGTGGTATATAGATGGTGGTATGTAATAGTGGTATATAGATTGTATATAATAGTGGTATATCGATGGTGGTACATAAGAGTGGTATATAGATGGTGGTATGCAATAGTGGTATATAGATGTTGGTATATATATGGTGGTGTGGTATATAGATGGCAGTTGGTGGTGTGTAATAGTGGTATATAGATGGTAGTATGTAATAGTGGTATATAGATGGGGGTATGTAATAGTGGTATATAGATGGTGGTATGTAATAGTGGTATATAGATGGCATTTGGTGGTGTGTAATAGTGGTATATAGATGGTAGTATGTAATAGTGGTATATAGATGGTGGTGTGTAATAGTGGTGTATAGATGGCATTTGGTGGTGTGTAATAGTGGTATATAGATGGTGGTATGTAATAGTGGTATATAGATGGTGGTGTGTAATAGTGGTATATAGATGGGGGTATGTAATAGTGGTATATAGATGGTGGTGTGTAATAGTGGTATATAGATGGTGGTGTGTAATAGTGGTATATAGTTGGCAGTTGGTGGTGTGTAATAGTGGTATATAGATGGCAGTTGGTGGTGTGTAATAGTGGTATATAGATGGTAGTATGTAATAGTGGTGAATAGATGGTGGTGTGTAATAGTGGTATATAGTTGGCAGTTGGTGGTGTGTAATAGTGGTATATAGATGGCAGTTGGTGGTGTGTAATAGTGGTATATAGATGGTAGTATGTAATAGTGGTATATAGATGGTGGTGTGTAATAGTGGTGTATAGATGGCAGTTGGTGGTGTGTAATAGTGGTATATAGATGGTGGTATGTAATAGTGGTATATAGATGGTGGTGTGTAATAGTGGTATATAGATGGTGGTATGTAATAGTGGTATATAGATGGTGGTATGTAATAGTGGTATATAGATGGCAGTTGGTGGTGTGTAATAGTGGTATATAGATGGTAGTATGTAATAGTGGTATATAGATGGTGGTGTGTAATAGTGGTATATATATGGCAGTTGGTGGTGTGTAATAGTGGTATATAGATGGTGGTGTGTAATAGTGGTATATAGATGGTGGTATATAGATGGTGGTATATAGATGGTGGTATGTAATAGTGGTATATAGATGGCAGTTGGTGGTGTGTAATAGTGGTATATAGATGGTAGTATGTAATAGTGGTATATAGATGGTGGTGTGTAATAGTGGTGTATAGATGGCAGTTGGTGGTGTGTAATAGTGGTATATAGATGGTGGTATGTAATAGTGGTATATAGATGGTGGTGTGTAATAGTGGTATATAGATGGTGGTATGTAATAGTGGTATATAGATGGTGGTATGTAATAGTGGTATATAGATGGCAGTTGGTGGTGTGTAATAGTGGTATATAGATGGTGGTATGTAATAGTGGTATATAGATGGTGGTATGTAATAGTGGTATATAGATGGCAGTTGGTGGTGTGTAATAGTGGTATATAGATGGTAGTATGTAATAGTGGTATATATATGGTGGTGTGTAATAGTGGTATATAGATGGTGGTATGTAATAGTGGTATATAGATGGCAGTTGGTGGTGTGTAATAGTGGTATATAGATGGTAGTATGTAATAGTGGTATATAGTTGGCAGTTGGTGGTGTGTAATAGTGGTATATATATGGCAGTTGGTGGTGTGTAATAGTGGTATATAGATGGTGGTGTGTAATAGTGGTATATAGATGGTGGTATATAGATGGTGGTATATAGATGGTGGTTTATAGATGGTGGTATGTAATAGTGGTATATAGATGGGGGTATGTAATAGTGGTATATTGATGGTGGTATGTAATAGTGGTATATAGATGATATATAATAGTGGTATATAGATGGTGGTATGTAATAGTGGTATATTGATTGTATATAATAGTGGTATACAGATGGTGGTACATAATAGTGGTATATAGATGGTGGTATGCAATAGTGGTATATAGATGTTGGTATATAGATGGTGGTGTGGTATATAGATGGCAGTTGGTGGTGTGTAATAGTGGTATATAGATGGTGGTATGTAATAGTGGTACATAGATGGTGGTGTGTAATAGTGGTATATATATGGGGGTATGTAATAGTGGTATATAGATGGTGGTATATAGATGGTGGTATATAGATGGTGGTATGTAATAGTGGTATATAGATGGTGGTGTGTAATAGTGGTATATAGATGGTGGTGTGTAATAGTGGTATATAGTTGGCAGTTGGTGGTGTGTAATAGTGGTATATAGATGGTAGTATGTAATAGTGGTATATAGATGGTGGTGTGTAATAGTGGTATATAGATGGCAGTTGGTGGTGTGTAATAGTGGTATATATATGGTAGTATGTAATAGTGGTATATAGATGGTGGTGTGTAATAGTGGTATATAGATGGTGGTATGTAATAGTGGTATATAGATGGTGGTATGTAATAGTGGTATATAGATGGCATTTGGTGGTGTGTAATAGTGGTATATAGATGGTAGTATGTAATAGTGGTATATAGATGGTGGTGTGTAATAGTGGTATATAGTTGGCAGTTGGTGGTGTGTAATAGTGGTATATAGATGGTAGTATGTAATAGTGGTATATAGCTGGCAGTTGGTGGTGTGTAATAGTGGTATATAGATGGCAGTTGGTGGTGTGTAATAGTGGTATATAGATGGTAGTATGTAATAGTGGTACATAGATGGTGGTGTGTAATAGTGGTATATAGATGGTAGTATGTAATAGTGGTATATAGATGGCAGTTGGTGGTGTGTAATAGTGGTATATATATGGTAGTATGTAATAGTGGTATATAGATGGTGGTGTGTAATAGTGTTATATAGATGGTGGTATGTAATAGTGGTATATAGATGGTGGTATGTAATAGTGGTATATAGATGGCAGTTGGTGGTGTGTAATAGTGGTATATAGATGGTAGTATGTAATAGTGGTATATAGTTGGCAGTTGGTGGTGTGTAATAGTGGTATATAGATGGCAGTTGGTGGTGTGTAATAGTGGTATATAGATGGTAGTATGTAATAGTGGTATATAGATGGTGGTGTGTAATAGTGGTATATAGATGGCAGTTGGTGGTGTGTAATAGTGGTATATAGATGGTAGTTTGTAATAGTGGTATATAGATGGCAGTTGGTGGTGTGTAATAGTGGTATATAGATGGTAGTTTGTAATAGTGGTATATAGATGGTGGTGTGTAATAGTGGTATATAGATGGTGGTGTGTAATAGTGGTATATAGATGGCAGTTGGTGGTGTGTAATAGTGGTATATAGATGGTAGTATGTAATAGTGGTATATAGTTGGCAGTTGGTGGTGTGTAATAGTGGTATATAGATGGCAGTTGGTGGTGTGTAATAGTGGTATTTAGATGGTGGTATATAGATGGTGGTATATAGATGGTGGTATATAGATGGTGGTATATAGATGGTGGTATATAGATGGTAGTATGTAATAGTGGTATATAGATGGTGGTATGTAATAGTGGTATATATATGATATATAATAGTGGTATATAGATGGTGGTATGTAATAGTGGTATATATATTGTATATAATAGTGGTATATAGATGGTGGTGTGTAATAGTGGTATATAGATGGTGGTGTGTAATAGTGGTATATAGTTGGCAGTTGGTGGTGTGTAATAGTGGTATATAGATGGCAGTTGGTGGTGTGTAATAGTGGTATATAGATGGTGGTGTGTAATAGTGGTATATAGTTGGCAGTTGGTGGTGTGTAATAGTGGTATATAGATGGTGGTGTGTAATAGTGGTGTATAGATGGTGGTATGTAATAGTGGTATATAGATGGTGGTATGTAATAGTGGTATATAGTTGGTGGTATGTAATAGTGGTGTATAGATAGATGGTGGTGTGTAATAGTGGTATATAGATGGTGGTGTGTAATAGTGGTATATAGTTGGTGGTGTGTAATAGTGGTGTATAGATAGATGGTGGTGTGTAATAGTGATATATAGTTGGTGGTGTGTAATAGTGGTATATAGATGGCAGTTGGTGGTGTGTAATAGTGGTATATAGATGGTAGTATGTAATAGTGGTATATAGATGGTGGTGTGTAATAGTGGTATATAGATGGTGGTGTGTAATAGTGGTGTATAGATAGATGGTGGTGTGTAATAGTGGTATATAGATGGTGGTGTGTAATAGTGGTGTATAGATAGATGGTGGTGTGTAATAGTGGTATATAGATGGCAGTTGGTGGTGTGTAATAGTGGTATATAGATGGTAGTATGTAATAGTGGTATAAAGATGGTGGTGTGTAATAGTGGTGTATAGATGGTGGTGTGTAATAGTGGTGTATAGATAGATGGTGGTATATAGATGGTGGTGTGTAATAGTGGTATATAGTTGGTGGTGTGTAATAGTGGTATATAGATGGTGGTGTGTAATAGTGGTATATAGATGGTGGTGTGTAATAGTGGTGTATAGATAGATGGTGGTGTGTAATAGTGGTGTATAGATGGGGGTATGTAATAGTGGTATATAGATGGTGGTGTGTAATAGTGGTGTATAGATGGTGGTGTGTAATAGTGGTGTATAGATAGATGGTGGTGTGTAATAGTGGTATATAGATGGTGGTGTGTAATAGTGGTATATAGATGGGGGTATGTAATAGTGGTATATAGATGGTGGTATGTAATAGTGGTATATAGATGGTGGTGTGTAATAGTGGTGTATAGATGGTGGTGTGTAATAGTGGTATATAGATGGGGGTATGTAATATTGGTATATAGATGGTGGTGTGTAATAGTGGTGTATAGATGGTGGTGTGTAATAGTGGTGTATAGATGGGGGTATGTAATAGTGGTATATAGATGGTGGTGTGTAATAGTGGTATATAGATGGTGGTTTGTAATAGTGGTATATAGATGGTAGTATGTAATAGTGGTATATAGATGGTGGTGTGTAATAGTGGTGTATAGATAGATGGTGGTGTGTAATAGTGGTGTATAGATAGATGGTGGTGTGTAATAGTGGTATATAGATGGTGGTGTGTAATAGTGGTATATAGATGGTGGTGTGTAATAGTGGTATATAGATGGTGGTGTGTAATAGTGGTATATAGTTGGTGGTGTGTAATAGTGGTGTATAGATGGTGGTATGTAATAGTGGTATATAGATGGTGGTGTGTAATAGTGGTGTATAGATGGTGGTGTGTAATAGTGGTATATAGATAGATGGTGGTGTGTAATAGTGGTATATAGATGGTGGTGTGTAATAGTGGTATATAGATGGTGGTGTGTAATAGTGGTATATAGATAGATGGTGGTGTGTAATAGTGGTGTATAGATAGATGGTGGTATGTAATAGTGGTATATAGATGGTGGTGTGTAATAGTGGTATATAGATGGTGGTGTGTAATAGTGGTATATAGATGGTGGTGTGTAATAGTGGTATATAGATGGTGGTGTGTAATAGTGGTATATAGATGGTGGTGTGTAATAGTGGTATATAGATGGTGGTATGTAATAGTGGTATATAGATGGTGGTGTGTAATAGTGGTATATAGATGGTGGTATGTAATAGTGGTATATAGATGGTGGTGTGTAATAGTGGTGTATAGATAGATGGTGGTGTGTAATAGTGGTATATAGATAGATGGTGGTGTGTAATAGTGGTATATAGATGGTGGTGTGTAATAGTGGTATATAGATGGTGGTGTGTAATAGTGGTATATAGATGGTGGTGTGTAATAGTGGTATATAGATGGTGGTGTGTAATAGTGGTAGATAGATGGTGGTGTGTAATAGTGGTATATAGATGGTGGTGTGTAATAGTGGTATATAGATGGTAGTATGTAATAGTGGTATATAGATGGTGGTGTGTAATAGTGGTATATAGATGGTGGTGTGTAATAGTGGTATATAGATAGATGGTGGTGTGTAATAGTGGTGTATAGATAGATGGTGGTGTGTAATAGTGGTATATAGATGGTGGTATGTAATAGTGGTATATAGATGGTGGTGTGTAATAGTGGTATATAGATGGTGGTGTGTAATAGTGGTATATAGATGGTGGTGTGTAATAGTGGTATATAGTTGGTGGTATGTAATAGTGGTATATAGATAGATGGTGGTGTGTAATAGTGGTATATAGATGGTGGTGTGTAATAGTGGTATATAGATGGTGGTGTGTAATAGTGGTATATAGATAGATGGTGGTGTTTAATAGTGGTGTATAGATAGATGGTGGTATGTAATAGTGGTATATAGATGGTGGTGTGTAATAGTGGTATATAGATGGTGGTGTGTAATAGTGGTATATAGATGGTGGTGTGTAATAGTGGTATATAGATGGTGGTGTGTAATAGTGGTATATAGATGGTGGTGTGTAATAGTGGTATATAGATGGTGGTATGTAATAGTGGTATATAGATGGTGGTGTGTAATAGTGGTATATAGATGGTGGTATGTAATAGTGGTATATAGATGGTGGTGTGTAATAGTGGTGTATAGATAGATGGTGGTGTGTAATAGTGGTATATAGATAGATGGTGGTGTGTAATAGTGGTATATAGATGGTGGTGTGTAATAGTGGTATATAGATGGTGGTGTGTAATAGTGGTATATAGATGGTGGTGTGTAATAGTGGTAGATAGATGGTGGTGTGTAATAGTGGTATATAGATGGTGGTGTGTAATAGTGGTATATAGATGGTAGTATGTAATAGTGGTATATAGATGGTGGTGTGTAATAGTGGTATATAGATGGTGGTGTGTAATAGTGGTATATAGATAGATGGTGGTGTGTAATAGTGGTGTATAGATAGATGGTGGTGTGTAATAGTGGTATATAGATGGTGGTATGTAATAGTGGTATATAGATGGTGGTGTGTAATAGTGGTATATAGATGGTGGTGTGTAATAGTGGTATATAGATGGTGGTGTGTAATAGTGGTATATAGTTGGTGGTATGTAATAGTGGTATATAGATGGTGGTGTGTAATAGTGGTATATAGATTTTTCTATTCATTAAATCTTTTTGTCTATGTTTGTTCCTGAGATATCTGATTTAAATCTATGTTAAAATTTGCGGACACATTGAATAAGACTGTGTTGATGAGAGTGAAGAGAAGTGGGCCATTTTTTTATTATTTGTTTGTGTGAGTGTGTGTTTCTTTGGAACAGAAAGAGCGTGCTCTGCGCCTCAAGAAGATACCGGTTTGGAACGTGTTGTGTGTGTCTGTGGATCTTCGAAGCAGGGCGCCTAAGAGTGCGTTTGCTTTAGAAGTAAAAACAAAGGACATATTCAAATAATTGGATCAAGTGTTTTGTGGGCACTGACTTACCCGCATGGTGGGTGGAGTGAGGACGCCCACTCAGTCCATTCCCTTCTCACTTGTATTTACGTTTATTTTGAGAGATACCCTGTTAGAGTATTCGTGCCCAAGCCCATGCAGTGTGATAAATGCATAATAGTTGATAATGTGTCAAGTGTACATACGACTGTAGATCACATCGTATGCCAGCTGAGCCTAAATGATGCACTTGTGGTGGTGAACAAGCACACACATTTATTTTACGTTTTCTGTTAGGGTGAAGTAGACTGAGGTGTTGAGAATAAGCATTGTCCAGTAATGACTCCTGGAAGGGAGAGAAGTTGAGGAAGTAATGATAGTAGGAGTAGGATACAACAGATACTCTTATTTGTCAACAGAGGGATCCTGACATGTTACATGTTAAGAAGGTGGATTTTGTAGCGTTTTTAATGACATTGGCTATCAACTCCACAGCACAAACAGAGAGGAAGTCTGAGAAAATAGGTGTCATTTGTGGGCGTGGCTGAGCGGAGGAATCCTACTGATGAACGCTTAGCCCTCACAGGCACCTGAGCCTGTTTAGAGACGTGATTTCAACTGTGACTGAATGAGTGTTTTTGTTGTTGTTGTATGATGTCGAGACCCCCAACCCCTCTTCCCGAAATGAATATTGGATCATTCATTAATGAATTTGTTGTTTCCATACCCCGTACAGCAGGTGGCGCGGCAATACACCAATAGGTATAGTCTGCAACAATGAAGAAAGAAGAAGACGTAGGAACCCGCGCGCCGTGAGGAAACAAGTGGATGGGTTGGGGACTGTGAGGGAAAGGAAAGAGACGATAGAGGGTTTTTTTCCCCAACATAAATGGAGGTTCATCCGTAACGGGAGAGAAGAGCAGCTACAAAAAAATAATACAAGCAAAATGGCGAAAGACCACGAGGTCGAACGCATTGCTAAAAAGCTGGACAAAATGGTGCACAAGAAAAACACGGTAAGTTGGGTTTGCCAGCTAGCGCGGCAGTGGACGCAGGACCAACGCCCCCAGCATCAGAAATCAGGTAGAGGCGAGGCAGTGCAGGAGTACTGTGGTGTTGGTGTGATGCACCTTTGTAGCCATCGAACATTCTGGAAAGCTACTGAAAGGTGTTGGCTATTTGTTGTTCTGAACTCAAAAAAACTAGCTGATTGTTCGGTCGATATGAAATGAAAGGGAATTGTTGCACATTGCAACAGTGTTGCAGCGTAGGTTGTAATAATGGATAGATATAGAAACATTGTTACATTAACGGGTGATGTGTTTTATGAATGGTTGACCACACATCCCAGGCCACTCGTCTTCTCATACTTAGTCAGGCCCAATCGTTGCTTTTTGACGAGTGAAACTGAATTCTGTCGTTGCTGTGTTGTTCGCTACACAGCCCACCCCAGGAAGAAACTGAAGGCCATGGAGGTAGCGTTTGGGGAGGCAGACTAATCAGTGGGATCATTTGATGTCTGTATGGAGCGGCCCACAACGAATCACTTCTATTTCACGGAACTAATCAAATTATTAACACTAACCCCTTCAAGCTAATAGTGTAATTCATGCATTTTATATATGCTATTACAAAAACACAACCAATTTGGTTGTGTTTTTGAAGGTCTTCGGTGGCATTAAAATACATAGTTTAAATATCACAAGCATTTTCATGAGTTTATTTTACCGTAGGAAATGTAAAAACAGTCAAGGGTTCAACACATGACATTCGTGGACTTTCGTCTTAGTTACAACTGTGAAAGAGAAAGGGTTTGTGTTGGAACGCGACAACTGTGAAAGACGAAAGGGTTTGTGTTAGAACGCGACAACTGTGAAAGAGAAGGGTTTGTGTTGGAACGCGACAACTGTGAAAGAGAAGGGTTTGTGTTGGAACGCTACAACTGTGAAAGAGAAGGGTTTGTGTTGGAACGCTACAACTGTGAAAGAGAAGGGTTTGTGTTGGAACGCTACAACTGTGAAAGAGAAGGGTTTGTGTTGGAACGCTACAACTGTGAAAGAGAAGGGTTTGTGTTGGAACGCTACAACTGTGAAAGAGAAGGGTTTGTGTTGGAACGCTACAACTGTGAAAGAGAAGGGTTTGTGTTGGAACGCTACAACTGTGAAAGACGAAAGGGTTTGTGTTAGAACGCGACAACTGTGAAAGAGAAAGGGTTTGTGTTGGAACGCGACAACTGTGAAAGAGAAGGGTTTGTGTTGGAACGCGACAACTGTGAAAGAGAAAGGGTTTGTGTTGGAACGCTACAACTGTGAAAGAGGGAAAGGGTTTGTGTTGGAACGCGACAACTGTGAAAGAGAAAGGGTTTGTGTTGGAACGCGACAACTGTGAAAGAGAAAGGGTTTGTGTTGGAACGCGACAACAGCTTCCTTCTATAACGACACTAAACAAAACGCACCGACCACAAAGACCCGCGGTCAGCAAGACGCCCAGTCAGATGATAAAACACATCAGTAGCCTAAACATCATTATAAGCGTGTCGCTGTGACCGCAGTCAAAAATAGTCCGTTATCTGTTGGAGCATAAACAACGAAAGCTTGTGCGTTGCTGATTCTGCTTGAGCCTGGCTCTCAGTGCTGATAATCGGACAAAAACAGTCCGTTCTTCTCTCCTGTCTCAAGGTTTCGTCTGGGGGGGGCATGGGCACCACCAAAACCGTAAGACTACTTGGATTTGGTGGTCTGATAGAGGCTACATACCATGTAGAGATTTATAATGTCAATGGATCATTACAATAGAATGGCCCGCCATGTTTTTCATTCACAATTAGTGATTACATTGTTTGCTTCCCCATAGGTCATCAACTCACCCTTTCTCCCCCATCGTCATCATCCCCTTCATTTATTTCATTTTGTTTATATGTGTAAAATTTGTTTCGGTTCAGTTTCGAGGCAATTATACGGTCTGGTTATCAACTCTACCATCTACTGGTTATTATCTATCCTAATGCCTTAATCCTAGTTATATGTTCACATCTACCTCAATTACCTCGTACCCCTGTGCATCAACTCAGAAGTGATACTTCCTGTATAAAGCCATGTTATTACCTCGTACCCCTGCACATTGACTCAGTACTGGTACAGTGTGTATAAAGCGATGTTATTACCTCGTACCCCTGCACATCGACTCAGTACTGGTACAGTGTGTATAAAGCGATGTTATTACCTCGTACCCCTGCACATTGACTCAGTACTGGTACAGTGTGTATAAAGCGATGTTATTACCTCGTACCCCTGCACATCGACTCAGTACTGGTACAGCGTGTATAAAGCCATGTTGTTACCTCGTACCCCTGCACATCGACTCAGTACTGGTACTTCCTGTATAAAGCCATGTTGTTACCTCGTACCCCTGCACATTGACTTAGTACTGGTACAGTGTGTATAAAGCCATGTTGTTACCTCGTACCCCTGCTCATTGACTCAGTACTGGTACACTGTGTATAAAGCCATGTTGTTACCTCGTACCCCTGCTCATTGACTCAGTACTGGTACACTGTGTATAAAGCCATGTTGTTACCTCGTACCCCTGCTCATTGACTCAGTACTGGTACAGCGTGTATAAAGCCATGTTATTACCTCATACCCCTACACATTGACTCAGTACTTGTACAGTGTGTATAAAGCCTCGCACCTGTATAAGGCCATGTTATTACCTCGTACCCCTGCACATTGGGGCGGCAGGTAGCCTAGTGTTTAGGGCGTTTTTACAAGGTAAAAATCTGCTGTTCAGCCACTGAACAACAAGTTAACCCGCTGTTTTTTAGGCCGTCATTGAAAATAATAATTTGTTCTTAACTGACTTAACTGACTTCCCTGGAAAAATAAAGGTTTGACTCAGTACTGATATCCTGTGTATTGACTCGGTACTGGTACCCTGTGTATATAGCCAAGTTATCATTGACTCAGTACTGGTACAGCCTCGTACCCCTGCACATCGACTCAGTACTGGTACCCTGTGTATATAGACTCGTACCCCTGCACATCGACTCAGTACTGGTACCCTGTGTATATAGCCTCGTACCCCTGCACATCGACTCAGTACTGGTACCCTGTGTATATAGCCTCGTACCCCTGCACATCGACTCAGTACTGGTACCCTGTGTATATAGCCTCGTACCCCTGCACATCGACTCAGTACTGGTACCCTGTGTATATAGCCTCGTACCCCTGCACATCGACTCAGTACTGGTACCCTGTGTATATAGCCTCGTACCCCTGCACATCGACTCAGTACTGGTACCCTGTGTATATAGCCTCGTACCCCTGCACATCGACTAAGGTTGCAAGAATGGGTCCCCCGAGCTGACAAGGTCAAAATCTGTCATTCTGCCCCTGAACAAGGCAGTTAACACACTGTTCCTAGGCCGTCATTGTAAATGAGATATGTTCTTAACTGAATTGCCTAGTTAAATAAAGATTAAATAAAGGTGTAAAAAAAATAAATTGGCCAAATCGGTGTCCAAAAATACCGATGTCCGATTGTTATGAAAACTTGAAATCGTCCCTAATTAAAATTGGCCATTCCGATCAATCGGTCAACCTCTAATATGTAGCCTATATGATGATGCTGTCTGGCCAAAAATAGTATGACATGTCATGCTAGTCGAGACAGAATCAGATTCATGGGCTGGCTACACATACTAAGACAGAGGGGCGCTGTTTTGCTTTGTCTGAGATTCATGTATCTTTCTGTCTGCTTCGCATCTTGGTCAAATAAATGTCAATATTTTATTTGGATGGGCAAGGAGGTACGATAGAGCGGGACAGGCCCTCCAAGGAGGTACGGTAGAGCGGGACAGGCCCTCCAAGGAGGTACGGTAGAGCGGGACAGGCCCTCCAAGGAGGTACGGTAGAGCGGGACAGGCCCTCCAAGGAGGTACGGTAGAGCAGGACAGGCCCTCCAAGGAGGTACGATAGAGCGGGACAGGCCCTCCAAGGAGGTACGGTAGAGCAGGACAGGCCCTCCAAGGAGGTACGGTAGAGCAGGACAGGCCCTCCAAGGAGGTACGGTAGAGCAGGCCCTCCAAGGAGGTACGATAGAGCGGGACAGGCCCTCTAAGGAGTTACGATAGAGCGTGACAGGCCCTCTAAGGAGTTACGATAGAGCAGGACAGGCCCTCCAAGGCCGGCACATAAAGGCTGCCCTGTCTACAAGCTAACCTTGAGCCTGGATATTTTTTTATCAGGCCACTACCTCTTCTGTCAACCCCTGCCTGGAGGCGAAACCAGAATATTTTACCAGGAGATAAACCTCATAAATCCATACACATTCAGTCCTGCCTCATGGATGACCTGCTGTTACCGCTGACCGTTAACCGGACCAAATTAAGCCCCAGCCGCCTTTAAAAAAATATATATATTTCCTGTATCACCATAGGCCTTTAAAAATTTAATTTTTCAAAAAATCATATTTTCTAGCCTAATATTGTGTTGGAATATGCATACTGCTTGCTCACTAAAAATAGATTTACATTATTGTAGATGGCATCTATTCAATTCAACAGGTGTCAACATTTAGCTGTCTTTTTTCTTCACAGGACGGTGCCATATATCTGCTGAGGGAGTTGAAGATCATTAACATGTCTCTGGAGACTCTACAGGTAGACAGACCTAAGCTTGTTCTCCTCTTGCTGTAGGCCTCTGTCTGAAGAAAATAATATTCTATTACTATGATCAATACAGTGTCTAGTATTTTATCACCACCGGTGTCAGCCCACCAGGATCCGTGAACGCTGTGAGAAACTGTAATGATGAAGCTAAAACACAATGTGTTTGTCAGTCCACCAGGATCGGTATGTCAGTGAACGCTGTGAGGAAGCAGAGTTCAGAGGAAGAGGTCCAGACTCTGGCCAAGTCACTCATCAAGTCCTGGAAGAAACTACTGGGTACGTCTGTCCTGCAGGTCTGCCTCACATCTCATACGACTCGGTCTGTCCTGCAGGTCTGCCTCACATCTCATACGACTGGGTCTGTCTGTAGGTCTGCCTCACATCTCATACGACTCGGTCTGTCTGTAGGTCTGCCTCACATCTCATACGACTCGGTCTGTCTGTAGGTCTGCCTCACATCTCATACGACTCGGTCTGTCTGTAGGTCTGCCTCATACCTGTGAAACATGGTGTCTGTCTGTAGGTCTGCCTCACATCTCATATGCCTCTGTCTGTCTGCAGGTCTGCCTCATACCTGTGAAACATGGTGTCTGTCTGTAGGTCTGCCTAATACCTGTGAAACATGGTGTCTGTCTGTAGGTCTGCCTCACATCTCATACGACTCGGTCTGTCTGTAGGTCTGCCTCACATCTCATACGACTCGGTCTGTCTGTAGGTCTGCCTCACATCTCATACGACTCGGTCTGTCTGTAGGTCTGCCTCATACCTGTGAAACATGGTGTCTGTCTGTAGGTCTGCCTCACATCTCATATGCCTCTGTCTGTCTGCAGGTCTGCCTCATACCTGTGAAACATGGTGTCTGTCTGTAGGTCTGCCTAATACCTGTGAAACATGGTGTCTGTCTGTAGGTCTGCCTCATACCTGTGAAACATGGTGTCTGTCTGTAGGTCTGCCTCATACCTGTGAAACATGGTCTGTCTGTAGGTCTGCCTGTACTGGACAGGTGGGACTTGATTAGAAAATCAGACCTCTCTGGAATGGAAATGTATGTCTCTCCCTTCGGCAAAATATATTTGACCTCAATCCTCTCTAAACGCATGAGGGGAAAAAAACGTGACCCTCCCCTATATCCAAAATAGTCATTAAAACATGACCCTCCCCTATATCCAAAATAGTCATTAAAACGTGACCCTCCCCTATATCCAAAATAGTAATTCAAACATAATTTAATTTGATAGAGCAGTCTGACTGAGCGGTGGTAGGCAGCAGCAGGCTCGTAAGCATTCATTCAAACAGCACTTTCGTGTGTTTTGCCAGCAGCTCTTTGTTTTGCGTCAAGCATTGCGCTGTTTATGACTTCAAGCCTATCAACTCCCGAGATGAGGCTGGTGTAACCGATGTGAAATGGCTAGCTAGTTAGCGGGGTGCGCGCTAATAGCGTTTCAAACATCACTCGCTCTGAGACTTGGAGTGGTTGTTCCCCTTGCTCTGCATGGGTAATGCTGCTTCGAGGGTGGCTGTTGTCGTTGTGTTCCTGGTTCGAGCCCAGGTAGGAAGCTATACTGTTACACTGGCAATACTAAAGTGCCTATAAGAACATCCAATAGTCAAAGGTTAATGAAATACAAATGGTATAGAGGGAAATAGTCCTATAATTCCTATAATAACTACAACCTAAAACTTCTTACCTGGGAATTTTGAAGACTCATGTTAAAAGAAACCACCAGCTTTCATATGTTCTCATGTTCTGAGCAAGGAACTGAAACATTAGCTTTTTTACATGGCACATATTGCACTTTTACTTTCTTCTCCAACACTTTGTTTTTGCATTATTTAAACCAAATTGAACATGTTTCATTATTTATTTGAGGCTAAATTGATTTTATTGATGTATATTATATTAAGTTAAAATAAGTGTTCATTCAGTATTGTTGAAATTGTAATTATTACAAATAAAAAATAAAAAAAACGATTGATTAATCGGTATCGGCTTTATTTGGTCCTCCAATAATCGGTATCGGTATCGGCGTTGAAAAATCATAATCGGCCGACCTCTAAAATCTATTATAGTAGTAGCAAGCTATCAAAGTTGACCTTCGGTCCTCATCGTCTTCGCGATCTCATTCTCAAACTGAACAGAACACAGGCTAGTCCGTCTGTAAAATAATGAGTTTTTTGGACTAGGCCTTCCTAGCCTATATGCCGTGGATCATGTGACTGAGACCACTCTAACTAGCCTATATGCCGTGGATCATGTGACTGAGACCACTCTAGTTAGCCTATAGGTGTTGGATCATGTGACTGAGACCACTCTAACTAGCCTATAGGTTGTGGATCATGTGACTGAGACCACTCTAACTAGCCTATATGCCGTGGATCATGTGACTGAGACCACTCTAACTAGCCTATATGCCGTGGATCATGTGACTGAGACCACTCTAACTAGCCTATATGCCGTGGATCATGTGACTGAGACCACTCTAATTAGCCTATAGGTGTTGGATCATGTGACTGAGACCACTCTAACTAGCCTATATGCCGTGGATCATGTGACTGAGACCACTCTAATTAGCCTATAGGTGTTGGATCATGTGACTGAGACCACTCTAACTAGCCTATATGCCGTGGATCATGTGACTGAGACCACTCTAATTAGCCTATAGGTGTTGGATCATGTGACTGAGACCACTCTAACTAGCCTATAGGTTGTGGATCATGTGACTGAGACCACTCTAACTAGCCTATAGGTTGTGGATCATGTGACTGAGACCACTCTAACTAGCCTATATGCCGTGGATCATGTGACTGAGACCACTCTAATTAGCCTATAGGTGTTGGATCATGTGACTGAGACCACTCTAACTAGCCTATAGGTTGTGGATCATGTGACTGAGACCACTCTAACTAGCCTATATGCCGTGGATCATGTGACTGAGACCACTCTAACTAGCCTATATGCCGTGGATCATGTGACTGAGACCACTCTAACTAGCCTATATGCCGTGGATCATGTGACTGAGACCACTCTAACTAGCCTATATGCCGTGGATCATGTGACTGAGACCACTCTAACTAGCCTATAGGTTGTGGATCATGTGACTGAGACCACTCTAACTAGCCTATAGGTGTTGAATCATGTGACTGAGACCACTCTAACTAGCCTATAGGTGTTGGATCATGTGACTGAGACCACTAACTAGCCTATAGGTGTTGGATCATGTGACTGAGACCACTCTAACTAGCCTATAGGTTGTGGATCATGTGACTGAGACCACTCTAACTAGCCTATAGGTGTTGGATCATGTGACTGAGACCACTCTAACTAGCCTATAGACTCACTTGATATTGCCCAGTATGAGAATCAGAGATGAAGGGTGGCGTCATGCACATTGATATATAGCCTCATAAGCAACTAAATACTCAAACACTGACATTTGGAAATGTATTCTATGACAATTCATTAGACTAGATGATAATAAAAATAAATAATACTAAACCCTCATCTTGACTAACATTTTAAAAAGCCAAAAACCTCCCTAATTTCCCTCCAGGTACCCATTATGTAAATGTTGACCCATCGCCTATATAGATATGAATCAGCTGACTGTGTGTCTCTACAGACGGTTCTGAGGGGAAGGCTGTGGAGGAGAAGAGGAGGGAGGGCTCTCCTCTGAGGTCATCTTCGTCCAAGGACAGTCCTGGATCCAGCGACCGCAGGTGAGACGCCGTGCCAACCCCAGTGTCAGTCATGTAACAAGAGGTAGTTCAGTGAATAACCTTGTCTGAGCACCAAAGACTTGTGTGAGCTCCCTGAACAAATCAAATGTATTTATATAGCCCTTCTTACATCAGCTGATATCTCAAAGTGCCTAAAACCCCAAACAGCAAGCAATGCAGGTGTAGAAGCACAGTGGCTAGGAAAAACTCCCTAGAAAGGCCAAAACCTAGGAAGAAACCTAGAGAGGAACCAGGCTATGAGGGGTGGCCAGTCCTCTTCTGGCTGTACCGGGTAGAGAGGAACCAGGCTATGAGGGATGGCCAGTCCTCTTCTGTCTGTGCCGGGTTGAGATTAGAAACCTAGAGAGGAACCAGGCTATGTGGGGTGGTCAGTTCTCTTCTGGCTGTGCCGGGTGGAGATTCGAAATCTAGAGAGGAACCAGGCTATGAGGGGTGGCCAGTCCTCTTCTGGCTGTGCTGGGTGGAGATTATAACAGAACATGGCCAAGATGTTCAAATGTTCATAAATGACCAGCAAGGTCAAATAATAGTAGCCTATAGTTTGTGAATCATACCTAGGCTTTAGCTCAGCGGGCTAATGTGGAGTCATATGTTGCATAGGTGGTTCAATGAACTACAAGTTGGTGATGGGTAATCTAGCTTGAGCCAAAAGGACTTGGGTTGGGTAGGTAGACGATAGGGTTTAACCTGTAGGTAGACGACGGGGTTTAACCTGTAGGTAGACGACAGAGTTTAACCTGTAGGTAGACGACAGGGTTTAACCGGTAGGTAGACGACAGGGTTTAACCGGTAGGTAGACGACAGGATTTAACTGGTAGGTAGACGACAGGGTTTAACTGGTAGGTAGACGACAGGGTTTAACTGGTAGATAGACGACGGGGTTTAACCTGTAGGTAGACGACGGGGTTTAACCGGTAGGTAGACGACGGGGTTTAACCGGTAGGTAGACGACGGGGTTTAACCTGTAGGTAGACGACGGGGTTTAACCGGTAGGTAGACGACGGGGTTTAACCGGTAGGTAGACGACAGGGTTTAACCTGTAGGTAGACGACAGGGGGTTAACCGGTAGGTAGACGACAGGGTTTAACCTGTAGGTAGACGACAGGGTTTAACCTGTAGGTAGACGACGGGGTTTAACCTGTAGGTAGACGACGGGGTTTAACCTGTAGGTAGACGACGGGGTTTAACCTGTAGGTAGACGACGGGGTTTAACCGGTAGGTAGACGACGGGGTTTAACCTGTAGGTAGACGACGGGGTTTAACCGGTAGGTAGACGACGGGGTTTAACCTGTAGGTAGACGACGGGGTTTAACCTGTAGGTAGACGACGGGGTTTAACCTGTAGGTAGACGACGGGGTTTAACCTGTAGGTAGACGACGGGGTTTAACCGGTAGGTAGACGACGGGGTTTAACCGGTAGGTAGACGACGGGGTTTAACCTGTAGGTAGACGACGGGGTTTAACCTGTAGGTAGACGACGGGGTTTAACCTGTAGGTAGACGACGGGGTTTAACCTGTAGGTAGACGACGGGGTTTAACCTGTAGGTAGACGACGGGGTTTAACCTGTAGGTAGACGACGGGGTTTAACCGGTAGGTAGACGACGGGGTTTAACCTGTAGGTAGACGACGGGGTTTAGCCTGTAGGTAGACGACGGGGTTTAACCGGTAGGTAGACGACGGGGTTTAACCGGTAGGTAGACGACGGGGTTTAACCTGTAGGTAGACGACGGGGTTTAACCTGTAGGTAGACGACGGGGTTTAACCTGTAGGTAGACGACGGGGTTTAACCTGTAGGTAGACGACGGGGTTTAACCTGTAGGTAGACGACGGGGTTTAACCTGTAGGTAGACGACGGGGTTTAACCGGTAGGTAGACGACGGGGTTTAACCGGTAGGTAGACGACGGGGTTTAACCGGTAGGTAGACGACGGGGTTTAACCGGTAGGTAGACGACGGGGTTTAACCGGTAGGTAGACGACGGGGTTTAACCGGTAGGTAGACGACGGGGTTTAACCGGTAGGTAGACGACGGGGTTTAACCTGTAGGTAGACGACGGGGTTTAACCTGTAGGTAGACGACGGGGTTTAACCTGTAGGTAGACGACGGGGTTTAACCTGTAGGTAGACGACGGGGTTTAACCTGTAGTTAGACGACGGGGTTTAACCGGTAGGTAGACGACGGGGTTTAACCTGTAGGTAGACGACGGGGTTTAGCCTGTAGGTAGACGACGGGGTTTAACCGGTAGGTAGACGACGGGGTTTAACCTGTAGGTAGACGGCGGGGTTTAACCTGTAGGTAGACGACGGGGTTTAACCGGTAGGTAGACGACGGGGTTTAACCTGTAGGTAGACGACGGGGTTTAACCTGTAGGTAGACGATGGGGTTTAACTGGTAGGTAGACGACAGGGTTTAACCTGTAGGTAGACGACAGGGTTTAACTGGTAGGTAGAGGACAGGGTTTAACTGGTAGGTAGACGACGGGGGGTTTAACCTGTAGGTAGACGACAGGGTTTAACCTGTAGGTAGACGACAGGGTTTAACTGGTAGGTAGACGACAGGGTTTAACTGGTAGGTAGACGACATGGTTTAACCTGTAGGTAGACGACATGGTTTAACTGGTAGGTAGACGACAGGGTTTAACTGGTAGGTAGACGACAGGGTTTAACCTGTAGGTAGACGACAGGGTTTAACCGGTAGGTAGACGACAGGGTTCAACTGGTAGGTAGACGACACGGTTTATCCTGTAGGTAGACGACAGGGTTTAACTGGTAGGTAGACGACAGGATTTAACTGGTAGGTAGACGACAGGGTTTAACTGGTAGGTAGACGACAGGGTTTAACTGGTAGGTAGACGACGGGGGGTTTAATACCCAGTCAGAATAAATGGAAGGATCAGGGTGACTCATAACACGATGTGACACTTTCTTCTCGCTGTCGCCCTCTTGTCTACCCCAGTAAGAAACAAGAACTGCCGGAGCCCCCGAAGACTCCCACCACACCTACAACCCCCACCACCCTAAAGTTCACCTCCTTCCCTCCCACTCCCGTCACCACTGACAGCGTACGCACCAAGTGCCGAGAGCTGCTGGTGGCTGCCCTGCAGACCGACGGTGAGACAGACCTTACCAAGATGGCCGCCATTATCAGCACATTCCAGAGCTGTATATGTTTATACAGCGGCCTTCAGAAAGTATTCACACCCCTTGACTTTCTCCACATTTTGTTGTTGTGTTGCAGCCTGAATTTAAAATGGATGACATTGACATGTTGATTCTCTGGCCTACACACAATACCCCATAATGTCAAAGTGGAATTATGTTTTTAGAATGGTTTACACTTAAATTAAAAATGACAAGCTGAAATGTCTTGAGTGCAAAAAGTATTCAACCCCTTTGTTATGGCAAGCTTAAATAAGTTTAGGAGTAAAAATGTGCTTAACAAGTCATATACACTACGGGATGGGGTTGAGGTCAGGGCTCTGTGCAGGCCAGTTAAGTTCTTCCACACCAATCTTGACAAACCATTTCTGTATGAGTCTCGCATTGTGCAAGGGGGCATTGTCATGCTGAAACAGGAAAGGGCCTTCCCCAAACTGTGGCCACAATGTTGGAAGCACAGAATCGTCTAGAATGTCATGACAAACAGTTCTTATGCTGATGTTGCTTCCAGAGGCAGGTTGGGACTCTGTAGTGAGTGTTGCAACTGAGGATAGATTATTTTTCAGCACTCGGTGGTCCCGTTCTGTGAGCTGGTGTGACCTGCCACTTTGTGGCTGAGCCGTTGTTGCGCTTGGACATTTCGACTTAACAATAACAGCACTTACAGTTGACCGGGGCAGCTCTAGCAGGGCTGAAATCTGAGGAACTGACTTGTTGGACTGTGCCACGTTGAAAGGCACACTCTTCAGTATGTCCCATTCTACTGCTAATGTTTGTCTATGGAGATTGGCTGTGTGCTCGATTTACTACACCTGTCAGCAATGGGTGTGGCTGAAATAGTTTGAATGGGTGTCCACATACTTTTGGCCATGTAGTGTAATAAGTTGCATGGACTCACTCTGTGTGCAATAAGAGATTGACATTTATTTTTTGAACGACTACCTCATCTCTGTACCCCACAGATAAAATAATCTGTAAGGTCCCTCAATCAAACAGTGATTATCAAACACAGATGTAATCACAAATGCCAGGGAGGTTTTCCAATGCCTCGTAAAGAAGGGCACCTGTTGGTAAAACAAAGCAGACACTGAATATCCCTTTTGAGCATGGTGAAGTTATTAATTACACTTTGTATGCATTATCAATACACCCAGTCAATACAAAGACACAAGCGTCCTTCCTAACTTGGTTGCCGGAGAGGAAGGAAACCGCTCAGAGATTTCACCATGAGGCCAATGGTGACTTTAAAACCGTTACAGAGTTGAATTGTAGTTAGTCTACAATACTAACCTAAATGACAGTGAAAAGAAGAAAACAGAATAAAAATATCCAAAACTTGTATTCTGTTTGCAACGGAAAGTAAAACTGAAAAAAATGTGGCAAAAGAAATGATCTTTATGTCCTGAATAGAAAGTTGTTTGGGGCAAATGCAACACATCACTGAGTACCACTCTTCATAGTTTCAAGCATGGTGGTGGCTGCATCATGTTATGGGTATGCTTGTCATCGGCAAGAACTAGGGAGTTTTTAATAAAAACTCAACTGAATAGATCTAAGCACAAGCAAAATCCTAGAGGAAAACCTGGTTCAGTCTGGGAGATGAATTTCACCTTTCAGCAGGACAACAACCTAAAACACATGGCCACATCTACGCTGGAGTTGTTTACCAGGAAGACCCTGAATGTTTTAGAGTGGCCTAGTTACAGGTTTGACTTAAATCATCTTGAAAATCTATGGCAAGACCAGAAAATGGTTGTCTAGTAATGATCAACAACCAATTTGACAGAGCTTGGAAGAATTTTTAAAAGAGTAATGTGCAAATATTGTACAATCCAGGTGTGCAAAGCTCTTAGAGACTTACCCCATAAAGACTCACAGCTCTTAGAGACTTACCCCAGAAAGACTCACAGCTCTTAGAGACTTACCCCAGAAAGACTCACAGCTCTTAGAGACTTACCCCAGAAAGACTCAGCTGTAATCGCTGCCAAAGGTTATTCTAACATGTATTGACTTAGGGGTGTGAATACACAGGTGTGTGTGTATATACTGAGATCATGTGACAGATGATGTGACACTTAGATTGCACACAGGTGGACTTTATTTAACTAGTTATGTGACTTCTGAAGGTTAATTGGTTGCACCAGATCTTATTTAGGGGCTTCTTGGCAAAGGGGCTGAATACAAATGCACACACCACTTTTCAGTTTATAATGTTTTGTAATTCTTTGAAACAGGTCATTTTTTTTCATTTCACTTCACCTATTTGGACTATTTATTGTTGTTACTATTTTGTGTTTATGTCCGTTACATGAAATCCAAATAAAAAATCAATTTAAATTACAGGTTGTAAAGCAACAAAATAGGAAAAACGCCCAAGGGGGATGAATACTTTTGCAAGGTACTGTAGGCCAGTTAAATGTTGAGATACCCCTCTTCCCGAGGTGTAAATGTTGTTGTGTAATAATATTTTACTGTAACAGTGATTCAGTAGATATTGCGACACCCATTTAACTCAAATGGTGCAAAATAATGCCGTAGGGACGGTGGTCAACATAAGGTCATGTAACACTATATTGAAAGCTCTGATATGTACAATAGTAAATTGTCTGCCTTACAAATACAAACAAAGAACGTTAGGATATCTTAATGCATCTAGGAAATATAGACCTGTAAACAGTTCATTCAGGAAGTATTCAGACCCCTTCCCTTCATCCACATTTTGCTACGTCATGGCTTTATTCTAAAATGGTTTCAATATTTTTTTCCCCCCTCATCAATCTACACACAATACCCTATAATGACATCACAATACCCCATAATGACATCACAATACCCCATAATGACATCACAATACCCCATAATGACATCACAATACCCCATAATGACAAAGCGAAGAAAAAAAATATGTTTTTCAAATGTATTACAAATATAAAACAGAAGTACCTTTACATCATGATGATTTGGCCGATATTGAGTGTGGGTGATTATGGACTGGGGCCACGGCCAGCAGGAGAAGTGGAGAGTGAAGGGGTCCTCAGATTACTTAGAGGCCAGTTAAAGTGTACTCCTAGACTGTGACTAAGACGTGTTGGTGGTTGTGGGGTACATAGTACAACTCCACACATGTACATCTGAAGATGATGCCTGGGCTTCGATGGACAGTAAAAGAGGTGGATCAAGCATGATGCATAAAGACCACTATCTCACAGTCACTCCACCGTAAAACGATCACATACAGCAACTTTCAGGTTGAGGTTGAGACATGTAGGTATTACAGACTGGGTCAGGTTGAGACATGTAGGTATTACAGACTGGGTCAGGGTGAGACATGTAGGTATTACAGACTGGGTCAGGGTCAGGTTGAGACATGTAGGTATTACAGACTGGGTCAGGTTGAGACATGTAGGTATTACAGACTGGGTCAGGTTGAGACATGTAGGTATTACAGACTGGGTCAGGTTGAGACATGTAGGTATTACAGACTGGGTCAGGTTGAGACAAGTAGGTATTACAGACTGGGTCAGGTTGAGACAAGTAGGTATTACAGACTGGGTCAGGTTGAGACAAGTAGGTATTACAGACTGGGTCAGGTTGAGACAAGTAGGTATTACAGACTGGGTCAGGTTGAGACATGTAGGTATTACAGACTGGGTCAGGTTGAGACAAGTAGGTATTACAGACTGGGTCAGGTTGAGACATGTAGGTATTACAGACTGGGTCAGGTTGAGACAAGTAGGTATTACAGACTGGCGTTAAGATATCCTAATGTTGGTTGTTTGTGTATGAATGACGACTTGTATTCCACATTTGATCTCTAACATCACAACTTGCAATATTGGGTTTACATGACCTTATGACCCCCTTCAGCCATACATGATTATTCTGCACTTTTTAAGTTAAAGAATGTGTCACAATCTATCAACTTAACCACTTTTGTAGTGAAATGTTTTTATACAACCATTTTAATATAAGGGAGACCTTGGATAGAGGGGTAAACATGGTAGTGTTTTGTTCTACCTCGAGTAACGGTATCTCAATCTAAAGCCCCTGTTTTTGAGGATTGACCAATAGCTGACTACTCTGTTTGATATTCCAGATGACTACAAGCCCATTGGAGCAGACACTGACAACCTGGCTGCTCAGATTGAGGACTATATCCTTTCCACCTGTGATCTTGTGGTGTGGTGAGGACCAGACGCATTGTAATAGTGTGAGGACAGAGTTGTTCTTGTTGTCGTTCTGTTTCTGGTGGTGTGGTGAGGACCAGACGCATTGTAATAGTGTGAGGACAGAGTTGTTCTTGTTGTCGTTCTGTTTCTGGTGGTGTGGTGAGGACCAGACGCATTGTAATAGTGTGAGGACAGAGTTGTTCTTGTTGTCGTTCTGTTTCTGGTGGTGTGGTGAGGACCAGACGCATTGTAATAGTGTGAGGACAGAGTTGTTCTTGTTGTCGTTCTGTTTCTGGTGGTGTGGTGAGGACCAGACGCATTGTAATAGTGTGAGGACAGAGTTGTTCTTGTTGTCGTTCTGTTTCTGGTGGTGTGGTGAGGACCAGACGCATTGTAATAGTGTGAGGACAGAGTTGTTCTTGTTGTCGTTCTGTTTCTGGTGGTGTGGTGAGGACCAGACGCATTGTAATAGTGTGAGGACAGAGTTGTTCTTGTTGTCGTTCTGTTTCTGGTGGTGTGGTGAGGACCAGACGCATTGTAATAGTGTGAGGACAGAGTTGTTCTTGTTGTCGTTCTGTTTCTGGTTCTCCTTCACTCTCCCTGCTTCACGTATCTACCAGGAGTTTAAGTCTACAGACCAGAAGTACAAGTCCAGACTGAGGAGCCGTATCTCCAACCTGAAGGACCAGAAGAACCCAGACCTCAGACGCAACGTCCTCGCTGGAAACATCTCTGCTGACCGTATCGCTAACATGGCCGCTGAGGTAAATGGGGGGGTCTGTGTGCGGGGGGAGGTGTGTGTGTGTGTGGGGACCGTGGGGGGGAGGTGGGGTGGGGGGGGAGCGTGGGGGGGAGGTGTGTGTGTGGGGACCATGGGGTGGGGTGAGGGTGAGTGTGTGTCTTTGTGGGTGGGGGGGGGGAGCGTGGGGGGAGGTGTGTGTGGGGAGCGTGAGCTGGAGGTGTGTGTGGGGACCGTGGGGGAGAGGTGGGGTGGTGGGTGGGGGGGGCGTGGTGGTGTGTGTGTGTGGGGAGCGTGGGCGGGAGGTGTGTGTGTGGGGACCATGGGGTGGGGTGGGGGTGTGGGGGGGGGGAGCGTGGGCGGGAGGTGTGTGTGTGGGGACCGTGGGGTGGGGTGGGGGTGTGTGTGGGGGGGGGCGTGGGCGGGAGGTGTGTGTGTGGGGACCGTGGGGGGGGGGGGGGGGGGGGGGGTAGCGTGGGCGGGAGGTGTGTGTGTGGGGTGGGAGTGTGTGTAGTGTGAGAGAGAGAGGAGTCTGTGTATTTCCTGTTCTAATAGTAAGGCATCGTGCTTCAGTTCAGCTGGTGTCTAAACCAGGCCCCAACCAAACTAGTGAGCTCGCATAATCCCTTAAAAGACCCCTTCGCTTGAAAAACAGAGACGTCGTAAACTAAGATAACTACATTTGTACATCTAACAGAGATGTTTGGTGCAGTATTTCTCAATGGATTGTTTTTGACATGAAAGCGAGTCGTCTCTCGTTGAATTACAACAAAAAACTTCATTGTAGAATACCGTTACTGTTGACCAATCACAGAACGAAGGGGGCGTGGACTTCAGCTACCGACTTCGGCTTTCCTTTCCTTTTTTTTTCTTTCCGGAACAGTCCGAGGAAAAAAAACAAACAATGCGAATCATTCGGACGGCGCTTGACAGGCGTTTTGAAATATAAGGGTTTTACTGTAAAACTGTGTGGTTTGCGTGCGCTTCATCTCTGACGCTGAGACCGTCCTGTAAGGTTCTGTCTGTGTGTGACCCAACAGGAGATGGCGAGCGCGGAGCTGAAAGAGATGAGGAAGACCTTGACCAAGGACGCCATCAGAGAGCACCAGCTGTCTAAAGTGGGCGGGACCGAGACGGACATGTTTCAATGTGGCAAATGCAGGGGCAAGAACTGCACCTACACACAGGTACTGACATGGTGAACTGCACCTACACACAGGTACTGACATAGTGAACTGCACCTACACACAGGTACTGACATAGTGAACTGCACCTACACACAGGTACTGACATAGTGAACTGGACCTCTACACAGGTACTGACATAGTGAACTGGACCTCTACACACAGGTACCGACATGGTGAACTGGACCTATACAGGTACTGACATAGTGAACTGGACCCCTACACAGGTACTGACATAGTGAACTGGACCTACACACAGGTATCGACATAGTGAACTGGACCTCTATACAGGTACTGACATAGTGAACTGGACCTCTATACAGGTACCGACATAGTGAACTGGACCTCTATACACAGGTACTGTGTATAGACATAGTGAACTGGACACAGGTACTGACATAGTGAACTGGACCTCTACACAGGAACTGACATAGTGAACTGGACCTCTATACAGGTACTGACATAGTGAACTGGACCTCTACACAGGTACTGACATAGTGAACTGGACCTCTATACAGGTACTGACATAGTGAACTGGACCTCTACACAGGTACTGACATAGTGAACTGGACCTCTACACACAGGTACTGACATAGTGAACTGGACCTCTACACAGGTACTGACATAGTGAACTGGACTTATAAACAGGTACTGACATAGTGAACTGGACCTCTATACACACAGGTACCGACATAGTGAACTGGACCTATACACACAGGTACTGACATAGTGAACTGGACACAGGTACTGACATAGTGAACTGGACACAGGTACTGACATAGTGAACTGGACACAGGTACCGACATAGTGAACTAGACACAGGTACTGTCATAGTGAACTGGGATGGTACTTCCAGGTTTCCTCCAGACGTGATGCTTGGCATTCAGGCCACAGTGTTCAATCTTGGTTTTATCAAGCCAGAGAATCTTATGTCTCATGGTCTCATAGGCGCCTTTTGGAAAACTCCTAGCGGGCTGTCATGAGCCTTTTACTGAGGAGTGGCTTCCGTATGGCCACTTTACTATAAAGGCCTGATTGGTGGAGTGCTGCAGAGATGGTTGTCCTCCTGGAAGGTTCCCCCATCTCCACAGAGGAACTCTGGAGCTCTGTCAGAGTGACCATCAGGTTCATGGTTACCACCCTGACTAAGGCCCTTCTCCCCCGATTGCTCAGTTTGGCCGGGCGGCCAGCTCTAGAAAGAGTTTTGGTGGTTCCAAACTTCTTCCATTGAAGAACGATGGAGACCACTGTGTTCTTGGGGACCTTCAATGCTGCAGAAATGGTTTGGTACCCTTCCCCAGATCTGTGTATCGACACAATTCTGCCTCGGAGCTCTAGGGACAATTTCTTGGACCTAATGGCTCAGACCTTATATAGACAGGTGTGCGCCTTTCCAAATCATGTCCAATCAATTGAATTTGAGACAGGTGAACTCCAATCAAGTTGTAGAAACATCTCAAGGATGATCAATGGAAACAGGATGAACATGAGCTCAAGTTACAGTCTCTTAGCAAAGGGTCTGAATACTTATGTAAATAAGGCATTTACATTTTTTATTTTTAAGAAATTAGCAAACATTTCTAAAAACCTGTTTTTGCTTTGTCATTATGGGGTATTGGGTGTAGATAGATTTTATTTTTATTTTTTATTTTACCTTTATTTAACTAGGCAAGTCAGTTAAAGAACAAATTCTTAATTTTCAATGACGGCCTAGGAACAGTGGGTTAACTGCCTGTTCAGTATGCACTTTTACCAAATAGGGCTATCTTCTGTAAAGCACCCCTACCTTGTCACGACACAACTGACTGGCTCACACGCATTTAAGAAGGAAAGAAATTCCACAAATTAACTTTTAGCAAGGCACACCTCTTAATTGAAATGCATTCCAGGTGACTACCTTTATGAAGCTGGTTGAGAGAATGTCAAGAGTGTGCAAAACTGTCAAGGCAAAGGATGGCTACTTTGAAGAATTCAAAATATATTTAGATTTTTTTTAACACTTTTTTGGTTACTACATGACTCCATATGTGTCATTACATAGTTTTGATGTCTTCACTATTATTTCACTGTAACGGTTCTCTTTTGGTGAAGGAGAGGCGGACCAAAACGCAGCGTGGTGGTTATTCATGTTTTTTAATAAAAACACTATACATGAATAAACTAACAAAAACAATAAACGTGGAAAACCAAAAACAGCCCTATCTGGTGCAAAACACAGAGACAGGAACAATCACCCACAAACACACAGTGAAACCCAGGCTACCTAAATATGGTTCCCAATCAGAGACAATGACTAACACCTGCCTCTGATTGAGAACCATATCAGGCCAGACATAGAAATAGACAAACAAGACATCCAACATAGAATGCCCACTCAGCTCACACCCTGACCAACCAAAACATAGAAACATACAAAGCAAACTATGGTCAGGGTGTGACATTCACAATGTAGAAAATAGTAAAAATAAAGTAAACCATTGAATGAGTATGTGTGTCCAAACTTTTGACTGGTATTGTATTTATAGATATTTATTTTGGGGTGAAAAATGACTGTAAAATCATCTGAAATATGTGATCATGTCTCAATGTAATTTTATGTAAGGTTATTTTCAAATACAATCTCTTTTTTAGACTTAGTTGTAATCAATTTGTAGTGTACACATTATTATCATTATGCCCCGTGCCCCTGAACATCCGCTCCGACAAAAATCTTCCCACGGCTGAATTGAGTTGCCTACCCCTGCTGTACACGCTGTCGTTCTCTGTGTTTTCTAGGTGCAGACGCGCAGTGCTGACGAACCCATGACTACATTCGTACTGTGCAACGGCTGTGGCAATCGCTGGAAGGTAGGCTGTGTATCCTGCTCCCTAGTTATATACACTACCCTAGTTATACACACTGCCCTGCTCCCTAGTTATATACACTACCCTGCTCCTTAGATATATACACTACCCTGCTCCCTAGTTATATACACTACCCTGCTCCCTAGTTATATACACTACCCTGCTCCCTAGTTATATACACTACCCTGCTCCCTAGTTATACACACTACCCTGCTCCCTAGTTATATACACTACCCTGCTCCCTAGTTATATACACTACTCTGCTCCCTAGTTATATACACTACCCTAGTTATATACACTACCCTGCTCCCTAGTTATATACACTACCCTGCTCCCTAGTTATACACACTACCCTGCTCCCTAGTTATATACACTACCCTGCTCCCTAGTTATATACACTACCCTGCTCCCTAGTTATATACACTACCCTGCTCCCTAGTTATATACACTACCCTGCTCCCTAGTTATATACACTACCCTAGTTATATACACTACCCTAGTTATATACACTACCCTGCTCCCTAGTTATATACACTACCCTGCTCCCTAGTTATACACACTACCCTGCTCCCTAGTTATATACACTACCCTGCTCCCTAGTTATATACACTACCCTGCTCCCTAGTTATATACACTACCCTGCTCCCTAGTTATATACACTACCCTGCTCCCTAGTTATATACACTACCCTGCTCCCTAGTTATATACACTACCCTGCTCCCTAGTTATATACACTACCCTGCTCCCTAGTTATACACACTACCCTGCTCCCTAGTTATACACACTACCCTGCTCCCTAGTTATACACACTACCCTGCTCCCTCGTTATACACACTACCCTGCTCCCTAGTTATACACTCTACCCTGCTCCCTAGTTATACACACTACCCTGCTCCCTAGTTATACACACTACCCTTCTCCCTAGTTATACACACTACCCAGCTCCCTAGTTATACACACTACCCTGCTCCCTAGTTATACACACTACCCTTCTCCCTAGTTATACACACTACCCTGCTCCCTAGTTATATACACTACCCTGCTCCCTAGTTATACACACTACCCTGCTCCCTAGTTATACACACTACCCTGCTCCCTAGTTATACACACTACCCTGCTCCCTAGTTATACACACTACCCTGCTCCCTAGTTATACACACTACCCTGCTCCCTAGTTATACACACTACCCTGCTCCCTAGTTATATACACTACCCTGCTCCCTAGTTATACACACTACCCTGCTCCCTAGTTATATACACTACCCTGCTCCCTAGTTATACACACTACCCTGCTCCCTAGTTATACACACTACCCTGCTCCCTAGTTATACACACTACCCTGTTCCCTAGTTATACACACTACCCTGCTCCCTAGTTATACACACTACCCTGCTCCCTAGTTATATACACTACCCTGCTCCCTAGTTATAGACACTACCCTGCTCCCTAGTTATATACACTACCCTGCTCCCTAGTTATATACACTACCCTGCTCCCTAGTTATACACACCACCCTGTTCCCTAGTTATACACACTACCCTGCTCCCTAGATATATACACTACCCTGCTCCCTAGATATATACACTACCCTGCTCCCTAGATATATACACTACCCTGCTCCCTAGATATATACACTACCCTGCTCCCTAGATATATACACTACCCTGCTCCCTAGATATATACACTACCCTGCTCCCTAGATATATACACTACCCTGCTCCCTAACTTTGTCTTGTAGGAGTTAGGATCGATAAGGGTTTGGGGCATCTTGCTGAGTTCCACATGGACCCTCTTCTCTAGATATATACACTACCCTGCTCCCTAACTTTGTCTTGTAGGAGTTAGGATCGATAAGGGTTTGGGGCATCTTGCTGAGTTCCACATGGACCCTCTTCTCTAGATATATACACTACCCTGCTCCCTAACTTTGTCTTGTAGGAGTTAGGATCGATAAGGGTTTGGGGCATCTTGCTGAGTTCCACATGGACCCTATTCTCTAGATATACACACTACCCTGCTCCCTAACTTTGTCTTGTTGGAGTTAGGATCGATAAGGGTTTGGGGCATCTTGCTGAGTTCCACATGGACCCTCTTCTCTAGTTATACACACTACCCTGCTCCCTAACTTTGTCTTGTAGAAGTTAGGATCGATAAGGGTTTGGGGCATCTTGCTGAGTTCCACATGGACCCTCTTCTCTAGATATTAACCAATTGGAACGGTAGTTGTATGTATGGTGGTTCACGTTGTGATTTGGTTAGGTGGAATGTTTACCAATATTGCTTCCACTTATCCACTTTTGTCAGATCAGTAGTCATGTGTATACGGGGTAGAGGTAAGGGGTTCATTTGGAATCCAACATATGACTAATGAGAGGTACCTAACCTTGACTTGCTTTGATTTGTAAATAAGGGCTAGGTAGATGTAGGGGAAGTGGGATCATGGTGATTCTGGCTGTGGCTTGCTCGCTCAGCCCTTTTGCAGTACCACAGTGTCACCACCAGATGGCAGCAGACATTGGCCAAGCAGTGGTGACTTTACCTTGGTTACGAATGTAGTGGTAACCGTGTAGACTTTTAATGAAGTTATACATTCTCTCACATCAGGATAATACCACACACCAACCAGATACAAAAAAAAACATCTCTCTCTCTCATGTATTCTCACATTTAGGTAATTTAGCAGACGCTCTTATCCAGAAGGACTTGCAATCAGTGAATTCAACTGAGGTAAATCAACCACACGTATAACCTTTCCTGAAATCTTTTCTCCTTCCACTCCAGTTCTGTTGAGGAGAAGATGATGATTTGCTACAAGATGAGCTGACACGGAGAGAGAAGAACCGGGACCTATTTTGTTACAACTGCAAATCTTCTTTTTTTTTTATTTTCCTTATTTTGTTGTTTTTATTTTGTTTTGATACCTCATAAATCTGGAATATATTTTGAGAAAATGTCATTTCTATGATATAGAGCTAGTCTAGTATTTTAATTTCTATGATATGCAGCTTGTCTAGTATTTTAATTTATATGATATGGAGCTTGTCTAGTATTTTAATTTCTATGATATGGAGCTAGTCTAGTATTTTAATTTCTATGATATGGAGCTCGTCTAGTATTTTAATTTCTATAATATGGAGCTCGTCTAGTATTTTAATTTCTATGCTATGGAGCTCGTCTGGGTATCTTTTCTGGTTCTGCTATCTTACCACAACCTCTTATTGAATGTCATGTTTGGCTTGACAACGAGTTGACAAGAGCACCAACCGATCTCTGAATCCGATCTCTGAATCCGATCTCGGAATCCGATCTCGGAATCCGATCTCGGAATCCGATCTCGGAATCCGATCTCGGAATCCGATCTCAGAAACCGATCATAGAAACCGTTATCGGTACCAGGCTGAAGTTAAGCACTTATTCTTAAAAACAAGGTTTTGGTTTGATGTTTATTAGTTTAAGCTATATCTTACAACAACAACAAAAAAGCTTTTGTTTTTTGGCATTAGGGAACATAGTGGTGCCTTTTTTCGCCTCTCTGTGCCACAAATGATTATTTTGCTATTAGTTTTATACACTTGCTGTAGGTAGAGTATATGCACTCTTAATTAACGGTTGTATCCCAAATGGCACCTTATTCACTATATAGGGCACTAAAAATAGTGCACTATAAAGGGAATATGGTCTAAAATAGTGCACTATAAAGGGAATTGGGTGCCATTTGGGATACACCCCTGCTGTATATAGAACAAGCCGTTGTTTGGAGTCATTCTGAATCTACTGTCTTACATACACGCTGCACAGGTTCTTATTAAAGACTTCCATTTAGGTTTAAATTATTCTGTTAAAATGAACAAATGAATGAAACTGGAGGTTCTGCTAGAAGATGTAGAGTGTCAGAGGAGTGGAATGAGAAAGGGATGAGCCAGTTGTCAGTTTCTCCTCTTGTCCTTCTCTGATCGTACGCTAGTAAAAGGTTAGCGGGGACTGGAGAAGTAGCCTAATCGTACGCTAGTAAAAGGTTAGCGGGGACTGGAGAAGGATCCTAATCGTACGCTAGTAAAAGGTTAGCGGGGACTGGAGAAGTAGCCTAATCGTACGCTAGTAAAAGGTTAGCAGGGAACTGGAGAAGTAGCCTAATCGTACGCTAGTAAAAGGTTAGCAGGGGACTGGAGAAGTAGCCTAATCGTACGCTAGTAAAAGGTTAGCGGGGACTGGAGAAGTAGCCTAATCGTACGCTAGTTAAAGGTTAGCGGGGACTGGAGAAGTAGCCTAATCGTACGCTAGTTAAAGGTTAGCAGGGGACTGGAGAAGTAGCCTGATCGTACGCTAGTTAAAGGTTAGCGGGGACTGGAGAAGGATCCTAATCGTACGCTAGTAAAAGGTTAGCGGGGACTGGAGAAGTAGCCTAATCGTACGCTAGTTAAAGGTTAGCAGGGGACTGGAGAAGTAGCCTGATCGTACGCTAGTTAAAGGTTAGCGGGGACTGGAGAAGGATCCTAATCGTACACTAGTAAAAGGTTAGCGGGGACTGGAGAAGTAGCCTAATCGTACGCTAGTTAAAGGTTAGCGGGGACTGGAGAAGTAGCCTAATCGTACGCTAGTTAAAGGTTAGCAGGGGACTGGAGAAGTAGCCTGATCGTACGCTAGTTAAAGGTTAGCGGGGACTGGAGAAGGATCCTAATCGTACACTAGTAAAAGGTTAGCGGGGACTGGAGAAGGATCCTAATCGTACACTAGTAAAAGGTTAGCGGGGACTGGAGAAGTAGCCTAATCGTACGCTAGTAAAAGGTTAGCAGGGAACTGGAGAAGTAGCCTAATCGTACGCTAGTAAAAGGTTAGCAGGGGACTGGAGAAGTAGCCTAATCGTACGCTAGTAAAAGGTTAGCGGGGACTGGAGAAGTAGCCTAATCGTACGCTAGTTAAAGGTTAGCAGGGGACTGGAGAAGTAGCCTGATCGTACGCTAATTAAAGGTTAGCGGGGACTGGAGAAGGATCCTAATCGTACGCTAGTAAAAGGTTAGCGGGGACTGGAGAAGTAGCCTAATCGTACGCTAGTTAAAGGTTAGCAGGGGACTGGAGAAGTAGCCTGATCGTACGCTAGTTAAAGGTTAGCGGGGACTGGAGAAGGATCCTAATCGTACACTAGTAAAAGGTTAGCGGGGACTGGAGAAGGATCCTAATCGTACGCTAGTTAAAGGTTAGCAGGGGACTGGAGAAGTAGCCTGATCGTACGCTAGTTAAAGGTTAGCAGGGGACTGGAGAAGTAGCCTGATCGTACGCTAGTTAAAGGTTAGCGGGGACTGGAGAAGTAGCCTAATCGTACACTAGTAAAAGGTTAGCGGGGACTGGAGAAGGATCCTAATCGTACACTAGTAAAAGGTTAGCGGGGACTGGAGAAGGATCCTAATCGTACGCTAGTTAAAGGTTAGCGGGGACTGGAGAAGGATCCTAATCGTACACTAGTAAAAGGTTAGCGGGGACTGGAGAAGGATCCTAATCGTACACTAGTAAAAGGTTAGCGGGGACTGGAGAAGGATCCTAATCGTACACTAGTAAAAGGTTAGCGGGGACTGGAGAAGGATCCTAATCGTACACTAGTAAAAGGTTAGCGGGGACTGGAGAAGGATCCTAATCGTACACTAGTAAAAGGTTAGCGGGGACTGGAGAAGGATCCTAATCGTACACTAGTAAAAGGTTAGCGGGGACTGGAGAAGGATCCTAATCGTACACTAGTAAAAGGTTAGCGGGGACTGGAGAAGGATCCTAATCGTACGCTAGTTAAAGGTTAGCGGGGACTGGAGAAGTAGCCTAATCGTACGCTAGTTAAAGGTTAGCGGGGACTGGAGAAGGATCCTAATCGTACACTAGTAAAAGGTTAGCGGGGACTGGAGAAGGATCCTAATCGTACGCTAGTAAAAGGTTAGCGGGGACTGGAGAAGGATCCTAATCGTACGCTAGTAAAAGGTTAGCGGGGACTGGAGAAGGATCCTAATCGTACACTAGTAAAAGGTTAGCGGGGACTGGAGAAGGATCCTAATCGTACACTAGTAAAAGGTTAGCGGGGACTGGAGAAGGATCCTAATCGTACACTAGTAAAAGGTTAGCGGGGACTGGAGAAGGATCCTAATCGTACACTAGTAAAAGGTTAGCGGGGACTGGAGAAGGATCCTAATCGTACACTAGTAAAAGGTTAGCGGGGACTGGAGAAGGATCCTAATCGTACACTAGTAAAAGGTTAGCGGGGACTGGAGAAGGATCCTAATCGTACACTAGTAAAAGGTTAGCGGGGACTGGAGAAGGATCCTAATCGTACACTAGTAAAAGGTTAGCGGGGACTGGAGAAGGATCCTAATCGTACACTAGTAAAAGGTTAGCGGGGACTGGAGAAGGATCCTAATCGTACACTAGTAAAAGGTTAGCGGGGACTGGAGAAGGATCCTAATCGTACACTAGTAAAAGGTTAGCGGGGACTGGAGAAGGATCCTAATCGTACACTAGTAAAAGGTTAGCAGGGACTGGAGAAGGATCCTAATCGTACACTAGTAAAAGGTTAGCGGGGGACTGGAGAAGGATCCTAATCGTACACTAGTAAAAGGTTAGCGGGGACTGGAGAAGGATCCTAATCGTACACTAGTAAAAGGTTAGCAGGGGACTGGAGAAGGATCCTAATCGTACACTAGTAAAAGGTTAGCGGGGGACTGGAGAAGGATCCTAATCGTACACTAGTAAAAGGTTAGCGGGGACTGGAGAAGGATCCTAATCGTACGCTAGTAAAAGGTTAGCGGGGACTGGAGAAGGATCCTAATCTTACACTAGTAAAAGGTTAGCAGGGGACTGGAGAAGGATCCTAATCGTACACTAGTAAAAGGTTAGCGGGGACTGGAGAAGGATTCTGATATCCAAGCCTACTTTCTTCCGTTGTTGAAACAATGATAAAACGTATCAAAAATGTTGGTTGGATTTCAGGCTACTGGAGAAGAGGGCATCCTGACAAAAACGCTCGACTGGTTTGAAAAGTTTTGTCATGCAAGTGATTTATTTTGTATGTAAACATTTGTCCTCCCAATGGGTACTAGTGTCAATTGAATTAAAAACAGTAGGGAGTGTGGAAAGAGACTGGGGGTCCTGGTAAGTTCTTGTTAGCACTTGTAAACACTTTTTTATTTAACTAGGCAAGTCAGTTAAGAACAAATTCTTATTTACAATGAAGGCCTATCTCCGGTCAAACCCTAACCCGGACGACGCTGGGCCAATTGTGCGCTGCCCTATGGGACTTCCAATAAAGGTCGGTTGTGATACAGCCTGGAATTGAACCAGGGTTTGTAGTGACAGGTTCTAGCACTGAAATGCCTTAGACCGCAAGCCACTCGGGAGCCCGAAATCAACTGGGCCACGTGCAGTTCAGTAAATCAACTGGGCCACGTGAGGTTCAGTAAATCAACTGGGCCACGTGAGGTTCAGTAAATCAACTGGGCCACGTGAGGTTCAGTAAATCAACTGGGCCACGTGGGGTTCAGTAGATAAACTGGGCCACGTACAGTTCAGTAAATCAACTGGGCCACGTGGGGTTCAGTAGATAAACTGGGCCACGTACAGTTCAGTAAATCAACTGGGCCACGTGCAGTTCAGTAAATCAACTGGGCCACATGAGGTTAAGTAGATAAACTGGGCGGGCCACGTGCAGTTCAGTAAATCAACTGGGCCACGTGAGGTTCAGTAGATAAACTGGGCCACGTACAGTTCAGTAAATCAACTGGGCCACGTGAGGTTCAGTAGATAAACTGGGCCATGTACAGTTCAGTAAATCAACTGGGCCACGTGAGGTTCAGTAGATCAACTGGGCCACGTACAGTTCAGTAAATCAACTGGGCCACGTGAGGTTCAGTAGATAAACTGGGCCATGTACAGTTCAGTAAATCAACTGGGCCACGTGAGGTTCAGTAGATCAACTGGGCCACGTATAGTTCAGTAAATCAACTGGGCCACGTGAGGTTCCATAGATCAACTGGGCCACGTACAGTTCAGTAAATCAACTGGGTCACGTACAGTTCAGTAAATAAACTGGGCCACGTACAGTTCAGTAAATCAACTGGGCCACGTGAGGTTCCATAGATCAACTGGGCCACGTACAGTTCAGTAAATCAACTGGGCCACATGCAGTTCAGTAAATCAACTGGGCCACGTGAGGTTCCATAGATCAACTGGGCCACGTACAGTTCAGTAAAAAACTGGGCTACGTACAGTTCAGTAAATCAACTGGGCCACGTACAGTTCAGTAAATCAACTGGGACACGTACAGTTCAGTAAATCAACTGGGCCACGTACAGTTCAGTAAATCAACTGGGCCACGTACAGTTCAGTAAATCGACTGGGCCACGTACAGTTCAGTAAATCAACTGGGCCACGTACAGTTCAGTAAATCAACTGGGCCACGTGAGGGTTCAGTAAATCAACTGGGCCACGTACAGTTCAGTAAATCAACTGGGCCACGTACAGTTCAGTAAATCAACTGGGCCACGTACAGTTCAGTAAATCAACTGGGCCACGTACAGTTCAGTAAATCAACTGGGCCACGTACAGTTCAGTAAATCAACTGGGCTACGTACAGTTCAGTAAATCAACTGGGCCACGTACAGTTCAGTAAATCAACTGGGCCACGTACAGTTCAGTAAATCAACTGGGCCACGTACAGTTCAGTAAATCAACTGGGCCACGTACAGTTCAGTAAATCAACTGGGCCACGTGAGGGTTCAGTAGATCAACTGTTCTAGAGCAGACATGTAGAACAAGGAACCATGTCAGAGAAGCATATTTCTATCTGAACGTTGGAAAACGTTGGAAAACGTTGTGACCCGCTGAACACGCACCACCTATGCAAACAAGGTGAAAGACCCAAGGATGGTCCATCTACATGACGGAATGTTTGCATATCACTTCATCATAGAATATAAAACCTTCCAAAAAGTTGATGTACGTTTCCCATCACTTCTCACCAAATCAACTGAAAAGTTTGCTGTGGAAAAACCCAAAAGAGGGACAAACCTCTAGCCAATTCAACTCTACTACATGTTGCATGACATCTCAGCTCTACTACATGTTGCATGGCATCTCAGCTCTACTACATGTTGCATGACATCTCAGCTCTACTACATTTGTCATGACATCTCAGCTCTACTACATTTTGCATGACATCTCAACTCTACTACATTTGTCATGACATCTCAGCTCTACTACATTTGTCATGACATCTCAGCTCTACTACATTTTGCATGACATCTCAGCTCTACTACATTTTGCATGGCATCTCAACTCTACTACATGTTGCATGACATCTCAGCTCTACTACATTTGGCATGACATCTCAACTCTACTACATTTTGCATGGCATCTCAACTGACATCTCAGCTCTACTACATTTGTCATGACATCTCAACTCTACTACATTTTGCATGACATCTCAGCTCTACTACATTTGTCATGACATCTCAGCTCTACTACATTTGTCATGACATCTCAGCTCTACTACATTTTGCATGACATCTCAGCTCTACTACATTTTGCATGACATCTCAGCTCTACTACATTTGTCATGACATCTCAACTCTACTACATTTTGCATGACATCTCAACTCTATTACATTTTGCATGACATCTCAGCTCTACTACATTTGTCATGACATCTCAACTCTACTACATTTTGCATGACATCTCAACTCTACTACATTTTGCATGACATCTCAGCTCTACTACATTTGTCATGACATCTCAACTCTACTACATTTTGTATGACATCTCAGCTCTACTACATTTGTCATGACATCTCAACTCTACTACATTTGTCATGACATCTCAACTCTACTACATGTTGCATGACATCTCAACTCTACTACATTTGGCATGACATCTCAGCTCTACTACATTTTGCATGACATCTCAGCTCTACTACATTTTGCATGACATCTCAACTCTACTACATGTTGCATGACATCTCAACTCTACTACATTTGGCATGACATCTCAACTCTACTACATTTTGCATGACATCTCAGCTCTACTACATTTTGCATGACATCTCAGCTCTACTACATTTGTCATGACATCTCAGCTCTACTAAATTTTGCATGACATCTCAGCTCTACTACATTTTGCATGACATCTCAACTCTACTACATGTTGCATGACATCTCAACTCTACTACATTTGGCATGACATCTCAACTCTCCTACATTTTGCATGACATCTCAGCTCTACTACATTTTGCATGACATCTCAGCTCTACTACATTTGTCATGACATCTCAGCTCTACTACATTTTGCATGACATCTCAACTCTACTACATTTGTCAAGACATCTCAGCTCTACTACATTTGTCATGACATCTCAGCTCTACTACATTTTGCATGACATCTCAGCTCTACTACATTTTGCATGGCATCTCAACTCTACTACATTTTGCATGACATCTCAACTCTACTACATTTGTCATGACATCTCAGCTCTACTACATTTTGCATGACATCTAACCTCTACTACATTTGTCATGACATCTCAGCTCTACTACATTTGTCATGACATCTCAGCTCTACTACATTGTGCATGACATCTCAGCTCTACTACATTTTGCATGGCATCTCAACTCTACTACATTTTGCATGACATCTCATCTCTACTACATTTGTCATGACATCTCAGCTCTACTACATTTGTCATGACATCTCAGCTCTACTACATTTTGCATGACATCTCAGCTCTACTACATTTTGCATGGCATCTCAACTCTACTACATTTTGCATGACATCTCAACTCTACTACATTTGTCGTGACATCTCAGCTCTACTACATTTTGCATGACATCTAACCTCTACTACATTTGTCATGACATCTCAGCTCTACTACATTTGTCATGACATCTCAGCTCTACTACATTTTGCATGACATCTCAGCTCTACTACATTTTGCATGGCATCTCAACTCTACTACATTTTGCATGACATCTCATCTCTACTACATTTGTCATGACATCTCAGCTCTACTACATTTGTCATGACATCTCAGCTCTACTACATTTTGCATGACATCTCAGCTCTACTACATTTTGCATGGCATCTCAGCTCTACTACATTTTGCATGGCATCTCAGCTCTACTACATTTTGCATGACATCTCAGCTCTACTACATTTTGCATGACATCTCAGCTCTACTACATTTTGCATGGCATCTCAGCTCTACTACATTTTGCATGGCATCTCAACTCTACTACATTTTGCATGACATCTCAACTCTACTACATGTTGCATGGCATCTCAGCTCTACTACATTTTGCATGACATCTCAGCTCTACTACATGTTTCATGGCATCTCAGCTCTACTACATTTTGCATGACATCTCAGCTCTACTACATGTTGAATGGCATCTCAGCTCTACTACATTTTGCATGACATCTCAGCTCTACTACATTTTGCATGACATCTCAGCTCTACTACATGTTGCATGGCATCTCAGCTCTACTACATTTTGCATGACATCTCAGCTCTACTACATGTTGCATGACATCTCAACTCTACTACATGTTGCATGACATCTCAGCTCTACTACATGTTGCATGACATCTCAGCTCTACTACATGTTGCATGACATCTCAGCTCTACTACATGTTGCATGACATCTCAACTCTACTACATGTTGCATGACATCTCAACTCTACTACATTTTGCATGACATCTCAGCTCTACTACATGTTGCATGACATCTCAACTCTACTACATGTTGCATGACATCTCAACTCTACTACATTTTGCATGACATCTCAACTCTACTACATTTTGCATGACATCTCAGCTCTACTACATTTTGCATGACATCTCAACTCTACTACATTTGTCATGACATCTCAACTCTACTACATTTTGCATGACATCTCAGCTCTACTACATTTTGCATGACATCTCAGCTCTACTATATTTGTCATGACATCTCAACTCTACTACATTTTGCATGACATCTCAGCTCTACTACATTTGTCATGACATCTCAGCTCTACTACATGTTGCATGACATTACAGCTCTACTACATTTTGCATGACATCTCAACTCTACTACATGTTGCATGACATCTCAGCTCTACTACATTTGGAATGACATCTCAACTCTACTACATTTTGCATGGCATCTCAACTGACATCTCAGCTCTACTACATTTGTCATGACATCTCAACTCTACTACATTTTGCATGACATCTCAGCTCTACTACATTTGTCATGACATCTCAGCTCTACTACATTTGTCATGACATCTCAACTCTACTACATTTTGCATGACATCTCAGCTCTACTACATTTGTCATGACATCTCAGCTCTACTACATTTTGCATGACATCTCAGCTCTACTACATTTTGCATGACTTCTCAGCTCTACTACATTTGTCATGACATCTCAACTCTACTACATTTTGCATGACATCTCAACTCTACTACATTTCGCATGACATCTCAGCTCTACTACATGTTGCATGGCATCTCAGCTCTACTACATTTTGCATGACATCTCAGCTCTACTACATTTTGCATGACATCTCAGCTCTACTACATGTTGCATGGCATCTCAGCTCTACTACATTTTGCATGACATCTCAGCTCTACTACATGTTGCATGACATCTCAACTCTACTACATGTTGCATGACATCTCAGCTCTACTACATGTTGCATGACATCTCAGCTCTACTACATGTTGCATGACATCTCAGCTCTACTACATGTTGCATGACATCTCAACTCTACTACATGTTGCATGACATCTCAACTCTACTACATGTTGCATGACATCTCAGCTCTACTACATGTTGCATGACATCTCAACTCTACTACATGTTGCATGACATCTTAGATCTACTACATTTTGCATGACATCTCAACTCTACTACATTTTGCATGACATCTCAGCTCTACTACATTTTGCATGACATCTCAACTCTACTACATTTTGCATGGCATCTCAGCTCTACTACATTTTACATGGCATCTCAGCTCTACTACATGTTGCATGGCATCTCAGCTCTACTACATTTTGCATGACATCTCAGCTCTACTACATGTTGCATGGCATCTCAACTCTACTACATGTTGCATGGCATCTCAGCTCTACTACATTTTGCATGACATCTCAGCTCTACTACATGTTGCATGGCATCTCAGCTCTACTACATTTTGCATGACATCAGCTCTACTACATTTTGCATGACATCTCAGCTCTACTACATGTTGCATGGCATCTCAACTCTACTACATGTTGCATGGCATCTCAGCTCTACTACATTTTGCATGACATCTCAGCTCTACTACATGTTGCATGGCATCTCAGCTTTACTACATTTTGCATGACATCTCAGCTCTACTACATGTTGCATGACATCTCAGCTCTACTACATGTTGCATGGCATCTCAGCTTTACTACATTTTGCATGGCATCTCAGCTCTACTACATTTTGCATGGCATCTCAGCTCTACTACACTTTGCATGACATCTCAGCTCTACTACATTTGTCATGACATCTCAGCTCTACCACATTTTGCATGACATCTCAGCTCTACTACATTTTGCATGGCATCTCAACTCTACTACATTTTGCATGACATCTCAACTCTACTACATTTGTCATGACATCTCAGGTCTACTACATTTTGCATGACATCTAACCTCTACTACATTTGTCATGACATCTCAGCTCTACTACATTTGTCATGACATCTCAGCTCTTCTACATTTTGCATGACATCTCAGCTCTACTACATTTTGCATGGCATCTCAACTCTACTACATTTTGCATGACATCTCATCTCTACTACATTTGTCATGACATCTCAGCTCTACTACATTTGTCATGACAACTCAGCTCTACTACATTTTGCATGACATCTCAACTCTACTACATTTTGCATGGCATCTCAGCTCTACTACATTTTGCATGGCATCTCAGCTCTACTACATGTTGCATGACATCTCAGCTCTACTACATTTTGCATGGCATCTCAGCTCTACTACATTTTGCATGGCATCTCAACTCTACAACATTTTGCATGACATCTCAACTCTACTACATGTTGCATGGCATCTCAGCTCTACTACATTTTGCATGACATCTCAGCTCTACTACATGTTGCATGGCATCTCAGCTCTACTACATTTTGCATGACATCTCAACTCTACTACATTTTGCATGACATCTCAGCTCTACTACATTTTGCATGACATCTCAACTCTACTACATTTTGCATGGCATCTTAGCTCTACTACATTTTGCATGGCATCTCAGCTCTACTACATGTTGCATGACATCTCAGCTCTACTACATTTTGCATGACATCTCAACTCTACTACATTTTGCATGACATCTCAGCTCTACTACATTTTGCATGACATCTCAACTCTACTACATTTTGCATGGCATCTCAGCTCTACTACATTTTGCATGGCATCTCAGCTCTACTACATGTTGTATGACATCTCAGCTCTACTACATTTTGCATGACATCTCATCTCTACTACATGTTGCATGGCATCTCAACTCTACTACATGTTGCATGGCATCTCAGCTCTACTACATTTTGCATGACATCAGCTCTACTACATGTTGCGTGACATCTCAGCTCTACTACATGTTGCATGGCATCTCAGCTCTACTACATTTTGCATGGCATCTCAGCTCTACTACATTTTGCATGGCATCTCAGCTCTACTAGATTTTGCATGACATCTCAGCTCTACTACATTTTGCATGGCATCTCAGCTCTACTACATTTTGCATGGCATCTCATCTCTACTACATTTGTCATGACATCTCAACTCTACTACATTTTGCATGACATCTCAGCTCTACTACATTTGTCATGACATCTCAACTCTACTACATTTTGCATGACATCTCAACTCTACTACATTTTGCATGACATCTCAGCTCTACTACATTTGTCATGACATCTCAACTCTACTACATTTTGCATGACATCTCAACTCTACTACATTTTGCATGACATCTCAGCTCTACTACATTTGTCATGACATCTCAGCTCTACTACATTTTGCATGACATCTCAACTCTACTACATTTTGCATGACATCTCAGCTCTACTACATTTGTCATGACATCTCAACTCTACTACATTTTGCATGACATCTCAACTCTACTACATTTTGCATGACATCTCAGCTCTACTACATTTGTCATGACATCTCAGCTCTACTACATTTGTCATGACATCTCAACTCTACTACATTTTGCATGACATCTCAGCTCTACTACATTTTGCATGACATCTCAGCTCTACTACATTTTGCATGACATCTCAGCTCTACTACATTTTGCATGACATCTCAGCTCTACTACATGTTGCATGACATCTCAGCTCTACTACATTTTGCATGACATCTAAACTCTACTACAGGTTGCATGACATCTCAACTCTACTACATTTGGCATGACATACATTTTGCATGACATCTAAACTCTACTACTCTGACACTACATACATTTGCATGACATCTCAGCTCTACTACATTTTGCATCAGCTCTACTACATTTTGCATGACATCTCAACTCTACTACATGTTGCATGACATCTCAACTCTACTACATTTGGCATGACATCTCAACTCTACTACATTTTGCATGACATCTCAGCTCTACTACATTTTGCATGACATCTCAGCTCTACTACATTTGTCATGACATCTCAGCTCTACTACATTTTGCATGAGATCTCAACTCTACTACATTTGTCATGACATCTCAGCTCTACTACATTTTGCATGACATCTCAACTCTACTACATTTGTCATGACATCTCAGCTCTACTACATTTTGCATGACATCTCAACTCTACTACATTTGTCATGACATCTCAGCTCTACTACATTTGTCATGACATCTCAGCTCTACTACATTTTGCATGACATCTCAGCTCTACTACATTTTGCATGGCATCTCAACTCTACTACATTTTGCATGACATCTCAACTCTACTACATTTTGCATGGCATCTCAGCTCTACTACATTTTGCATGACATCTCAGCTCTACTACATTTTGCATGGCATCTCAACTCTACTACATTTTGCATGACATCTCAGCTCTACTACATTTTGCATGGCATCTCAGCTCTACTACATTTTGCATGGCATCTCAACTCTACTACATTTTGCATGACATCTCAACTCTACTACATGTTGCATGGCATCTCAGCTCTACTACATTTTGCATGACATCTCAGCTCTACTACATGTTGCATGGCATCTCAGCTCTACTACATTTGTCATGACATCTCAGCTCTACTACATGTTGCATGGCATCTCAGCTCTACTACATTTTGCATGACATCTCAGCTCTACTACATTTTGCATGACATCTCAGCTCTACTACATGTTGCATGGCATCTCATCTCTACTACATTTTGCATGACATCTCAGCTCTACTACATGTTGCATGACATCTCAACTCTACTACATGTTGCATGACATCTCAGCTCTACTACATGTTGCATGACATCTCAGCTCTACTACATGTTGCATGACATCTCAGCTCTACTACATGTTGCATGACATCTCAACTCTACTACATTTTGCATGACATCTCAGCTCTACTACATGTTGCATGACATCTCAACTCTACTACATGTTGCATGACATCTCAACTCTACTACATTTTGCATGGCATCTCAGCTCTACTACATTTTGCATGGCATCTCAGCTCTACTACATGTTGTATGACATCTCAGCTCTACTACATTTTGCATGACATCTCATCTCTACTACATGTTGCATGGCATCTCAACTCTACTACATGTTGCATGGCATCTCAGCTCTACTACATTTTGCATGACATCAGCTCTACTACATGTTGCATGACATCTCAGCTCTACTACATGTTGCATGGCATCTCAGCTCTACTACATTTTGCATGGCATCTCAGCTCTACTACATTTTGCATGGCATCTCAGCTCTACTAGATTTTGCATGACATCTCAGCTCTACTACATTTTGCATGGCATCTCAGCTCTACTACATTTTGCATGGCATCTCATCTCTACTACATTTTGCATGACATCTCAGCTCTACTACATTTGTCATGACATCTCAACTCTACTACATTTTGCATGACATCTCAGCTCTACTACATTTGTCATGACATCTCAACTCTACTACATTTTGCATGACATCTCAACTCTACTACATTTTGCATGACATCTCAGCTCTACTACATTTGTCATGACATCTCAACTCTACTACATTTTGCATGACATCTCAACTCTACTACATTTTGCATGACATCTCAGCTCTACTACATTTGTCATGACATCTCAGCTCTACTACATTTGTCATGACATCTCAACTCTACTACATTTTGCATGACATCTCAGCTCTACTACATTTGTCATGACATCTCAACTCTACTACATTTGTCATGACATCTCAACTCTACTACATTTTGCATGACATCTCAGCTCTACTACATTTTGCATGACATCTCAGCTCTACTACATTTTGCATGACATCTCAGCTCTACTACATTTTGCATGACATCTCAGCTCTACTACATGTTGCATGACATCTCAGCTCTACTACATTTTGCATGACATCTCAACTCTACTACAGGTTGCATGACATCTCAACTCTACTACATTTGGCATGACATCTCAGCTCTACTACATTTTGCATGACATCTCAGCTCTACTACATTTTGCATGACATCTCAACTCTACTACATGTTGCATGACATCTCAACTCTACTACATTTGGCATGACATCTCAACTCTACTACATTTTGCATGACATCTCAGCTCTACTACATTTTGCATGACATCTCAGCTCTACTACATTTGTCATGACATCTCAACTCTACTACATTTGTCATGACATCTCAACTCTACTACATTTTGCATGACATCTCAGCTCTACTACATTTTGCATGACATCTCAGCTCTACTACATTTTGCATGACATCTCAACTCTACTACATGTTGCATGACATCTCAACTCTACTACATTTGGCATGACATCTCAGCTCTACTACATTTTGCATGACATCTCAGCTCTACTACATTTTGCATGACATCTCTACTCTACTACATGTTGCATGACATCTCAACTCTACTACATTTGGCATGACATCTCAACTCTACTACATTTTGCATGACATCTCAGCTCTACTACATTTGTCATGACATCTCAGCTCTACTACATTTGTCATGACATCTCAACTCTACTACATTTTGCATGACATCTCAGCTCTACTACATTTGTCATGACATCTCAGCTCTACTACATTTTGCATGACATCTCAGCTCTACTACATTTTGCATGACTTCTCAGCTCTACTACATTTGTCATGACATCTCAACTCTACTACATTTTGCATGACATCTCAACTCTACTACATTTCGCATGACATCTCAGCTCTACTACATGTTGCATGGCATCTCAGCTCTACTACATTTTGCATGACATCTCAGCTCTACTACATTTTGCATGACATCTCAGCTCTACTACATGTTGCATGGCATCTCAGCTCTACTACATTTTGCATGACATCTCAGCTCTACTACATGTTGCATGACATCTCAACTCTACTACATGTTGCATGACATCTCAGCTCTACTACATGTTGCATGACATCTCAGCTCTACTACATGTTGCATGACATCTCAGCTCTACTACATGTTGCATGACATCTCAACTCTACTACATGTTGCATGACATCTCAACTCTACTACATGTTGCATGACATCTCAGCTCTACTACATGTTGCATGACATCTCAACTCTACTACATGTTGCATGACATCTTAGCTCTACTACATTTTGCATGACATCTCAACTCTACTACATTTTGCATGACATCTCAGCTCTACTACATTTTGCATGACATCTCAACTCTACTACATTTTGCATGGCATCTCAGCTCTACTACATTTTACATGGCATCTCAGCTCTACTACATGTTGCATGGCATCTCAGCTCTACTACATTTTGCATGACATCTCAGCTCTACTACATGTTGCATGGCATCTCAACTCTACTACATGTTGCATGGCATCTCAGCTCTACTACATTTTGCATGACATCTCAGCTCTACTACATGTTGCATGGCATCTCAGCTCTACTACATTTTGCATGACATCAGCTCTACTACATTTTGCATGACATCTCAGCTCTACTACATGTTGCATGGCATCTCAACTCTACTACATGTTGCATGGCATCTCAGCTCTACTACATTTTGCATGACATCTCAGCTCTACTACATGTTGCATGGCATCTCAGCTTTACTACATTTTGCATGACATCTCAGCTCTACTACATGTTGCATGACATCTCAGCTCTACTACATGTTGCATGGCATCTCAGCTTTACTACATTTTGCATGGCATCTCAGCTCTACTACATTTTGCATGGCATCTCAGCTCTACTACACTTTGCATGACATCTCAGCTCTACTACATTTGTCATGACATCTCAGCTCTACCACATTTTGCATGACATCTCAGCTCTACTACATTTTGCATGGCATCTCAACTCTACTACATTTTGCATGACATCTCAACTCTACTACATTTGTCATGACATCTCAGGTCTACTACATTTTGCATGACATCTAACCTCTACTACATTTGTCATGACATCTCAGCTCTACTACATTTGTCATGACATCTCAGCTCTTCTACATTTTGCATGACATCTCAGCTCTACTACATTTTGCATGGCATCTCAACTCTACTACATTTTGCATGACATCTCATCTCTACTACATTTGTCATGACATCTCAGCTCTACTACATTTGTCATGACAACTCAGCTCTACTACATTTTGCATGACATCTCAACTCTACTACATTTTGCATGGCATCTCAGCTCTACTACATTTTGCATGGCATCTCAGCTCTACTACATGTTGCATGACATCTCAGCTCTACTACATTTTGCATGGCATCTCAGCTCTACTACATTTTGCATGGCATCTCAACTCTACAACATTTTGCATGACATCTCAACTCTACTACATGTTGCATGGCATCTCAGCTCTACTACATTTTGCATGACATCTCAGCTCTACTACATGTTGCATGGCATCTCAGCTCTACTACATTTTGCATGACATCTCAACTCTACTACATTTTGCATGACATCTCAGCTCTACTACATTTTGCATGACATCTCAACTCTACTACATTTTGCATGGCATCTTAGCTCTACTACATTTTGCATGGCATCTCAGCTCTACTACATGTTGCATGACATCTCAGCTCTACTACATTTTGCATGACATCTCAACTCTACTACATTTTGCATGACATCTCAGCTCTACTACATTTTGCATGACATCTCAACTCTACTACATTTTGCATGGCATCTCAGCTCTACTACATTTTGCATGGCATCTCAGCTCTACTACATGTTGTATGACATCTCAGCTCTACTACATTTTGCATGACATCTCATCTCTACTACATGTTGCATGGCATCTCAACTCTACTACATGTTGCATGGCATCTCAGCTCTACTACATTTTGCATGACATCAGCTCTACTACATGTTGCATGACATCTCAGCTCTACTACATGTTGCATGGCATCTCAGCTCTACTACATTTTGCATGGCATCTCAGCTCTACTACATTTTGCATGGCATCTCAGCTCTACTAGATTTTGCATGACATCTCAGCTCTACTACATTTTGCATGGCATCTCAGCTCTACTACATTTTGCATGGCATCTCATCTCTACTACATTTGTCATGACATCTCAACTCTACTACATTTTGCATGACATCTCAGCTCTACTACATTTGTCATGACATCTCAACTCTACTACATTTTGCATGACATCTCAACTCTACTACATTTTGCATGACATCTCAGCTCTACTACATTTGTCATGACATCTCAACTCTACTACATTTTGCATGACATCTCAACTCTACTACATTTTGCATGACATCTCAGCTCTACTACATTTGTCATGACATCTCAGCTCTACTACATTTTGCATGACATCTCAACTCTACTACATTTTGCATGACATCTCAGCTCTACTACATTTGTCATGACATCTCAACTCTACTACATTTTGCATGACATCTCAACTCTACTACATTTTGCATGACATCTCAGCTCTACTACATTTGTCATGACATCTCAGCTCTACTACATTTGTCATGACATCTCAACTCTACTACATTTTGCATGACATCTCAGCTCTACTACATTTTGCATGACATCTCAGCTCTACTACATTTTGCATGACATCTCAGCTCTACTACATTTTGCATGACATCTCAGCTCTACTACATGTTGCATGACATCTCAGCTCTACTACATTTTGCATGACATCTAAACTCTACTACAGGTTGCATGACATCTCAACTCTACTACATTTGGCATGACATCTCAGCTCTACTACATTTTGCATGACATCTCAGCTCTACTACATTTTGCATGACATCTCAACTCTACTACATGTTGCATGACATCTCAACTCTACTACATTTGGCATGACATCTCAACTCTACTACATTTTGCATGACATCTCAGCTCTACTACATTTTGCATGACATCTCAGCTCTACTACATTTGTCATGACATCTCAGCTCTACTACATTTTGCATGAGATCTCAACTCTACTACATTTGTCATGACATCTCAGCTCTACTACATTTTGCATGACATCTCAACTCTACTACATTTGTCATGACATCTCAGCTCTACTACATTTTGCATGACATCTCAACTCTACTACATTTGTCATGACATCTCAGCTCTACTACATTTGTCATGACATCTCAGCTCTACTACATTTTGCATGACATCTCAGCTCTACTACATTTTGCATGGCATCTCAACTCTACTACATTTTGCATGACATCTCAACTCTACTACATTTTGCATGGCATCTCAGCTCTACTACATTTTGCATGACATCTCAGCTCTACTACATTTTGCATGGCATCTCAACTCTACTACATTTTGCATGACATCTCAGCTCTACTACATTTTGCATGGCATCTCAGCTCTACTACATTTTGCATGGCATCTCAACTCTACTACATTTTGCATGACATCTCAACTCTACTACATGTTGCATGGCATCTCAGCTCTACTACATTTTGCATGACATCTCAGCTCTACTACATGTTGCATGGCATCTCAGCTCTACTACATTTGTCATGACATCTCAGCTCTACTACATGTTGCATGGCATCTCAGCTCTACTACATTTTGCATGACATCTCAGCTCTACTACATTTTGCATGACATCTCAGCTCTACTACATGTTGCATGGCATCTCATCTCTACTACATTTTGCATGACATCTCAGCTCTACTACATGTTGCATGACATCTCAACTCTACTACATGTTGCATGACATCTCAGCTCTACTACATGTTGCATGACATCTCAGCTCTACTACATGTTGCATGACATCTCAGCTCTACTACATGTTGCATGACATCTCAACTCTACTACATTTTGCATGACATCTCAGCTCTACTACATGTTGCATGACATCTCAACTCTACTACATGTTGCATGACATCTCAACTCTACTACATTTTGCATGGCATCTCAGCTCTACTACATTTTGCATGGCATCTCAGCTCTACTACATGTTGTATGACATCTCAGCTCTACTACATTTTGCATGACATCTCATCTCTACTACATGTTGCATGGCATCTCAACTCTACTACATGTTGCATGGCATCTCAGCTCTACTACATTTTGCATGACATCAGCTCTACTACATGTTGCATGACATCTCAGCTCTACTACATGTTGCATGGCATCTCAGCTCTACTACATTTTGCATGGCATCTCAGCTCTACTACATTTTGCATGGCATCTCAGCTCTACTAGATTTTGCATGACATCTCAGCTCTACTACATTTTGCATGGCATCTCAGCTCTACTACATTTTGCATGGCATCTCATCTCTACTACATTTTGCATGACATCTCAGCTCTACTACATTTGTCATGACATCTCAACTCTACTACATTTTGCATGACATCTCAGCTCTACTACATTTGTCATGACATCTCAACTCTACTACATTTTGCATGACATCTCAACTCTACTACATTTTGCATGACATCTCAGCTCTACTACATTTGTCATGACATCTCAACTCTACTACATTTTGCATGACATCTCAACTCTACTACATTTTGCATGACATCTCAGCTCTACTACATTTGTCATGACATCTCAGCTCTACTACATTTGTCATGACATCTCAACTCTACTACATTTTGCATGACATCTCAGCTCTACTACATTTGTCATGACATCTCAACTCTACTACATTTGTCATGACATCTCAACTCTACTACATTTTGCATGACATCTCAGCTCTACTACATTTTGCATGACATCTCAGCTCTACTACATTTTGCATGACATCTCAGCTCTACTACATTTTGCATGACATCTCAGCTCTACTACATGTTGCATGACATCTCAGCTCTACTACATTTTGCATGACATCTCAACTCTACTACAGGTTGCATGACATCTCAACTCTACTACATTTGGCATGACATCTCAGCTCTACTACATTTTGCATGACATCTCAGCTCTACTACATTTTGCATGACATCTCAACTCTACTACATGTTGCATGACATCTCAACTCTACTACATTTGGCATGACATCTCAACTCTACTACATTTTGCATGACATCTCAGCTCTACTACATTTTGCATGACATCTCAGCTCTACTACATTTGTCATGACATCTCAACTCTACTACATTTGTCATGACATCTCAACTCTACTACATTTTGCATGACATCTCAGCTCTACTACATTTTGCATGACATCTCAGCTCTACTACATTTTGCATGACATCTCAACTCTACTACATGTTGCATGACATCTCAACTCTACTACATTTGGCATGACATCTCAGCTCTACTACATTTTGCATGACATCTCAGCTCTACTACATTTTGCATGACATCTCTACTCTACTACATGTTGCATGACATCTCAACTCTACTACATTTGGCATGACATCTCAACTCTACTACATTTTGCATGACATCTCAGCTCTACTACATTTTGCATGACATCTCAGCTCTACTACATTTGTCATGACATCTCAGCTCTACTACATTTTGCATGACATCTCAACTCTACTACATTTGTCATGACATCTCAGCTCTACTACATTTGTCATGACATCTCAGCTCTACTACATTTTGCATGACATCTCAGCTCTACTACATTTTGCATGGCATCTCAACTCTACTACATTTTGCATGACATCTCAACTCTACTACATTTGTCATGACATCTCAGCTCTACTACATTTTGCATGACATCTCAACTCTACTACATGTTGCATGGCATCTCAGCTCTACTACATTTGGCATGACATCTCAGCTCTACTACATTTTGCATGACATCTCAGCTCTACTACATTTGTCATGACATCTCAGCTCTACTACATTTTGCATGACATCTCAGCTCTACTACATCCGTCATGACATCTCAACTCTACTACATTTTGCATGACATCTCAGCTCTACTACATTTTGCATGCCATCTCAGCTCTACTACATTTTGCATGACATCTCAGCTCTACTACATCCGTCATGACATCTCAACTCTACTACATTTTGCATGACATCTCAGCTCTACTACATTTTGCATGACGTCTCAACTCTACTACATTTTGCATGACATCTCAGCTCTACTACATTTTGCATGACATCTCAACTCTACTACATTTTGCATGGCATCTCAGCTCTACTACATTTTGCATGGCATCTCAGCTCTACTACATGTTGCATGACATCTCAGCTCTACTACATTTTGCATTACATCTCAGCTCTACTACATGTTGCATGGCATCTCAACTCTACTACATGTTGCATGGCATCTCAGCTCTACTACATTTTGCATGACATCTCAGCTCTACTACATGTTGCATGGCATCTCAGCTCTACTACATTTTGCATGACATCTCAGCTCTACTACATGTTGCATGACATCTCAGCTCTACTACATGTTGCATGGCATCTCAGCTCTACTACATTTTGCATGGCATCTCAACTCTACTACATTTTGCATGGCATCTCAGCTCTACTACATTTTGCATGACATCTCAGCTCTACTACATTTTGCATGGCATCTCAGCTCTACTACATTTTGCATGGCATCTCAGCTCTACTACATTTTGCATGACATCTCAGCTCTACTACATTTTGCATGACATCTCAGCTCTACTACATTTTGCATGACATCTCAGCTCTACTACATTTTGCATGGCATCTCAGCTCTACTACATTTTGCATGACATCTCAGCTCTACAACATTTTGAATGGCATCTCAGCTCTACTACATTTTGCATGGCATCTCAGCTCTACTACATTTTGCATGACATCTCAGCTCTACTACATTTTGCATGACATCTCAGCTCTACTACATTTTGCATGACATCTCAGCTCTACTACATTTTGCATGCCATCTCAGCTCTACTACATTTTGCATGACATCTCAGCTCTACTACATTTTGCATGGCATCTCAGCTCTACTACATGTTGCATGGCATCTCAGCTCTACTACATGTTGCATGGCATCTCAGCTCTACTACATGTTGCATGGCATCTCAGCTCTACTACATGTTGCATGGCATCTCAGCTCTACTACATGTTGCATGGCATCTCAGCTCTACTACATTTTGCATGACATCTCAGCTCTACTACATGTTGCATGGCATCTCAGCTCTACTACATTTGGCATGACATCTCAGCTCTACTACATTTTGCATGACGTCTCAGCTCTACTACATGTTGCATGGCATCTCAGCTCTACTTCATTTGGCATGACATCTCAGCTCTACTACATTTTGCATGACATCTCAGCTCTACTACATTTGTCATGACATCTCAGCTCTACTACATTTTGCATGACATCTCAGCTCTACTACATGTTGCATGGCATCTCAGCTCTACTACATTTTGCATGGCATCTCAACTCTACTACATTTTGCATGGCATCTCAGCTCTACTACATTTTGCATGACATCTCAGCTCTACTACATTTTGCATGGCATCTCAGCTCTACTACATTTTGCATGGCATCTCAGCTCTACTACATTTTGCATGACATCTCAGCTCTACTACATTTTGCATGACATCTCAGCTCTACTACATTTTGCATGACATCTCAGCTCTACTACATTTTGCATGACATCTCAGCTCTACTACATTTTGCATGGCATCTCAGCTCTACTACATTTTGCATGACATCTCAGCTCTACAACATTTTGCATGGCATCTCAGCTCTACTACATTTTGCATGGCATCTCAGCTCTACTACATTTTGCATGACATCTCAGCTCTACTACATTTTGCATGACATCTCAGCTCTACTACATTTTGCATGACATCTCAGCTCTACTACATTTTGCATGCCATCTCAGCTCTACTACATTTTGCATGACATCTCAGCTCTACTACATTTTGCATGGCATCTCAGCTCTACTACATGTTGCATGGCATCTCAGCTCTACTACATGTTGCATGGCATCTCAGCTCTACTGCATGTTGCATGGCATCTCCGCTCTACTACATGTTGCATGGCATCTCAGCTCTACTACATGTTGCATGACATCTCAGCTCTACTACATTTGTCATGACATCTCAGCTCTACTACATGTTGCATGGCATCTCAGCTCTACTATATGTTGCATGGCATCTCAGCTCTACTACATTTTGCATGACATCTCAGCTCTACTACATGTTGCATGGCATCTCAGCCCTACTACATTTGGCATGACATCTCAGCTCTACTACATTTTGCATGGACATCTCAGCTCTACTACATTTGTCATGACATCTCAGCTCTACTACATTTTGCATGACATCTCAGCTCTACTACATTTTGCATGACATCTCAGCTCTACTACATTTGTCATGACATCTCAACTCTACTACATTTTGCATGACATCTCAACTCTACTACATTTTGCATGACATCTCAGCTCTACTACATTTGTCATGACATCTCAACTCTACTACATTTTGCATGACATCTCAGCTCTACTACATTTTGCATGACATCTCAGCTCTACTACATTTGTCATGACATCTCAGCTCTACTACATTTGGCATGACATCTCAACTCTACTACATTTTGCATGACATCTCAGCTCTACTACATTTTGCATGACATCTCAGCTCTACTACATTTGTCATGACATCTCAGCTCTACTACATTTTGCATGACATCTCAACTCTACTACATTTGTCATGACATCTCAGCTCTACTACATTTGTCATGACATCTCAGCTCTACTACATTTTGCATGACATCTCAGCTCTACTACATTTTGCATGGCATCTCAACTCTACTACATTTTGCATGACATCTCAACTCTACTACATTTGTCATGACATCTCAGCTCTACTACATTTTGCATGACATCTCAACTCTACTACATGTTGCATGGCATCTCAGCTCTACTACATTTGGCATGACATCTCAGCTCTACTACATTTTGCATGACATCTCAGCTCTACTACATTTGTCATGACATCTCAGCTCTACTACATTTTGCATGACATCTCAGCTCTACTACATTTTGCATGACATCTCAGCTCTACTACATTTGTCATGACATCTCAACTCTACTACATTTTGCATGACATCTCAACTCTACTACATTTTGCATGACATCTCAGCTCTACTACATTTGTCATGACATCTCAACTCTACTACATGTTGCATGACATCTCAGCTCTACTACATGTTGCATGACATCTCAGCTCTACTACATGTTGCATGACATCTCAACTCTACTATATGTTGCATGACATCTCAACTCTACTACATTTTGCATGACATCTCAGCTCTACTACATGTTGCATGACATCTCAACTCTACTACATGTTGCATGACATCTCAACTCTACTACATTTTGCATGACGTCTCAACTCTACTACATTTTGCATGACATCTCAGCTCTACTACATTTTGCATGACATCTCAACTCTACTACATTTTGCATGGCATCTCAGCTCTACTACATTTTGCATGGCATCTCAGCTCTACTACATGTTGCATGACATCTCAGCTCTACTACATTTTGCATTACATCTCAGCTCTACTACATGTTGCATGGCATCTCAACTCTACTACATGTTGCATGACATCTCAGCTCTACTACATTTGTCATGACATCTCAACTCTACTACATTTTGCATGACATCTCAGCTCTACTACATTTTGCATGACATCTCAGCTCTACTACATTTGTCATGACATCTCAGCTCTACTACATTTGGCATGACATCTCAACTCTACTACATTTTGCATGACATCTCAGCTCTACTACATTTTGCATGACATCTCAGCTCTACTACATTTGTCATGACATCTCAGCTCTACTACATTTTGCATGACATCTCAACTCTACTACATTTGTCATGACATCTCAGCTCTACTACATTTGTCATGACATCTCAGCTCTACTACATTTTGCATGACATCTCAGCTCTACTACATTTTGCATGGCATCTCAACTCTACTACATTTTGCATGACATCTCAACTCTACTACATTTGTCATGACATCTCAGCTCTACTACATTTTGCATGACATCTCAACTCTACTACATGTTGCATGGCATCTCAGCTCTACTACATTTGGCATGACATCTCAGCTCTACTACATTTTGCATGACATCTCAGCTCTACTACATTTGTCATGACATCTCAGCTCTACTACATTTTGCATGACATCTCAGCTCTACTACATTTTGCATGACATCTCAGCTCTACTACATTTGTCATGACATCTCAACTCTACTACATTTTGCATGACATCTCAACTCTACTACATTTTGCATGACATCTCAGCTCTACTACATTTGTCATGACATCTCAACTCTACTACATGTTGCATGACATCTCAGCTCTACTACATGTTGCATGACATCTCAGCTCTACTACATGTTGCATGACATCTCAACTCTACTATATGTTGCATGACATCTCAACTCTACTACATTTTGCATGACATCTCAGCTCTACTACATGTTGCATGACATCTCAACTCTACTACATGTTGCATGACATCTCAACTCTACTACATTTTGCATGACGTCTCAACTCTACTACATTTTGCATGACATCTCAGCTCTACTACATTTTGCATGACATCTCAACTCTACTACATTTTGCATGGCATCTCAGCTCTACTACATTTTGCATGGCATCTCAGCTCTACTACATGTTGCATGACATCTCAGCTCTACTACATTTTGCATTACATCTCAGCTCTACTACATGTTGCATGGCATCTCAACTCTACTACATGTTGCATGGCATCTCAGCTCTACTACATTTTGCATGACATCTCAGCTCTACTACATGTTGCATGAAATCTCAGCTCTACTACATTTTGCATGACATCTCAGCTCTACTACATGTTGCATGACATCTCAGCTCTACTACATGTTGCATGGCATCTCAGCTCTACTACATTTTGCATGGCATCTCAACTCTACTACATTTTGCATGGCATCTCAGCTCTACTACATTTTGCATGACATCTCAGCTCTACTACATTTTGCATGGCATCTCAGCTCTACTACATTTTGCATGGCATCTCAGCTCTACTACATTTTGCATGACATCTCAGCTCTACTACATTTTGCATGACATCTCAGCTCTACTACATCCGTCATGACATCTCAACTCTACTACATTTTGCATGACATCTCAGCTCTACTACATTTTGCATGCCATCTCAGCTCTACTACATTTTGCATGACATCTCAGCTCTACTACATCCGTCATGACATCTCAACTCTACTACATTTTGCATGACATCTCAGCTCTACTACATTTTGCATGACGTCTCAACTCTACTACATTTTGCATGACATCTCAGCTCTACTACATTTTGCATGACATCTCAACTCTACTACATTTTGCATGGCATCTCAGCTCTACTACATTTTGCATGGCATCTCAGCTCTACTACATGTTGCATGACATCTCAGCTCTACTACATTTTGCATTACATCTCAGCTCTACTACATGTTGCATGGCATCTCAACTCTACTACATGTTGCATGGCATCTCAGCTCTACTACATTTTGCATGACATCTCAGCTCTACTACATGTTGCATGGCATCTCAGCTCTACTACATTTTGCATGACATCTCAGCTCTACTACATGTTGCATGACATCTCAGCTCTACTACATGTTGCATGGCATCTCAGCTCTACTACATTTTGCATGGCATCTCAACTCTACTACATTTTGCATGGCATCTCAGCTCTACTACATTTTGCATGACATCTCAGCTCTACTACATTTTGCATGGCATCTCAGCTCTACTACATTTTGCATGGCATCTCAGCTCTACTACATTTTGCATGACATCTCAGCTCTACTACATTTTGCATGACATCTCAGCTCTACTACATTTTGCATGACATCTCAGCTCTACTACATTTTGCATGGCATCTCAGCTCTACTACATTTTGCATGACATCTCAGCTCTACAACATTTTGAATGGCATCTCAGCTCTACTACATTTTGCATGGCATCTCAGCTCTACTACATTTTGCATGACATCTCAGCTCTACTACATTTTGCATGACATCTCAGCTCTACTACATTTTGCATGACATCTCAGCTCTACTACATTTTGCATGCCATCTCAGCTCTACTACATTTTGCATGACATCTCAGCTCTACTACATTTTGCATGGCATCTCAGCTCTACTACATGTTGCATGGCATCTCAGCTCTACTACATGTTGCATGGCATCTCAGCTCTACTACATGTTGCATGGCATCTCAGCTCTACTACATGTTGCATGGCATCTCAGATCTACTACATGTTGCATGGCATCTCAGCTCTACTACATTTTGCATGACATCTCAGCTCTACTACATGTTGCATGGCATCTCAGCTCTACTACATTTGGCATGACATCTCAGCTCTACTGCATGTTGCATGGCATCTCCGCTCTACTACATGTTGCATGGCATCTCAGCTCTACTACATGTTGCATGACATCTCAGCTCTACTACATTTGTCATGACATCTCAGCTCTACTACATGTTGCATGGCATCTCAGCTCTACTATATGTTGCATGGCATCTCAGCTCTACTACATTTTGCATGACATCTCAGCTCTACTACATTTTGCATGACATCTCAGCTCTACTACATTTTGCATGACATCTCAGCTCTACTACATTTTGCATGCCATCTCAGCTCTACTACATTTTGCATGACATCTCAGCTCTACTACATTTTGCATGGCATCTCAGCTCTACTACATGTTGCATGGCATCTCAGCTCTACTACATGTTGCATGGCATCTCAGCTCTACTACATGTTGCATGGCATCTCAGCTCTACTACATGTTGCATGGCATCTCAGATCTACTACATGTTGCATGGCATCTCAGCTCTACTACATTTTGCATGACATCTCAGCTCTACTACATGTTGCATGGCATCTCAGCTCTACTACATTTGGCATGACATCTCAGCTCTACTGCATGTTGCATGGCATCTCCGCTCTACTACATGTTGCATGGCATCTCAGCTCTACTACATGTTGCATGACATCTCAGCTCTACTACATTTGTCATGACATCTCAGCTCTACTACATGTTGCATGGCATCTCAGCTCTACTATATGTTGCATGGCATCTCAGCTCTACTACATTTTGCATGACATCTCAGCTCTACTACATGTTGCATGGCATCTCAGCCCTACTACATTTGGCATGACATCTCAGCTCTACTACATTTTGCATGGACATCTCAGCTCTACTACATTTGTCATGACATCTCAGCTCTACTACATTTTGCATGACATCTCAGCTCTACTACATTTTGCATGACATCTCAGCTCTACTACATTTGTCATGACATCTCAACTCTACTACATTTTGCATGACATCTCAACTCTACTACATTTTGCATGACATCTCAGCTCTACTACATTTGTCATGACATCTCAACTCTACTACATTTTGCATGACATCTCAGCTCTACTACATTTTGCATGACATCTCAGCTCTACTACATTTGTCATGACATCTCAGCTCTACTACATTTGGCATGACATCTCAACTCTACTACATTTTGCATGACATCTCAGCTCTACTACATTTTGCATGACATCTCAGCTCTACTACATTTGTCATGACATCTCAGCTCTACTACATTTTGCATGACATCTCAACTCTACTACATTTGTCATGACATCTCAGCTCTACTACATTTGTCATGACATCTCAGCTCTACTACATTTTGCATGACATCTCAGCTCTACTACATTTTGCATGGCATCTCAACTCTACTACATTTTGCATGACATCTCAACTCTACTACATTTGTCATGACATCTCAGCTCTACTACATTTTGCATGACATCTCAACTCTACTACATGTTGCATGGCATCTCAGCTCTACTACATTTGGCATGACATCTCAGCTCTACTACATTTTGCATGACATCTCAGCTCTACTACATTTGTCATGACATCTCAGCTCTACTACATTTTGCATGACATCTCAGCTCTACTACATTTTGCATGACATCTCAGCTCTACTACATTTGTCATGACATCTCAACTCTACTACATTTTGCATGACATCTCAACTCTACTACATTTTGCATGACATCTCAGCTCTACTACATTTGTCATGACATCTCAACTCTACTACATGTTGCATGACATCTCAGCTCTACTACATGTTGCATGACATCTCAGCTCTACTACATGTTGCATGACATCTCAACTCTACTATATGTTGCATGACATCTCAACTCTACTACATTTTGCATGACATCTCAGCTCTACTACATGTTGCATGACATCTCAACTCTACTACATGTTGCATGACATCTCAACTCTACTACATTTTGCATGACGTCTCAACTCTACTACATTTTGCATGACATCTCAGCTCTACTACATTTTGCATGACATCTCAACTCTACTACATTTTGCATGGCATCTCAGCTCTACTACATTTTGCATGGCATCTCAGCTCTACTACATGTTGCATGACATCTCAGCTCTACTACATTTTGCATTACATCTCAGCTCTACTACATGTTGCATGGCATCTCAACTCTACTACATGTTGCATGACATCTCAGCTCTACTACATTTGTCATGACATCTCAACTCTACTACATTTTGCATGACATCTCAGCTCTACTACATTTTGCATGACATCTCAGCTCTACTACATTTGTCATGACATCTCAGCTCTACTACATTTGGCATGACATCTCAACTCTACTACATTTTGCATGACATCTCAGCTCTACTACATTTTGCATGACATCTCAGCTCTACTACATTTGTCATGACATCTCAGCTCTACTACATTTTGCATGACATCTCAACTCTACTACATTTGTCATGACATCTCAGCTCTACTACATTTGTCATGACATCTCAGCTCTACTACATTTTGCATGACATCTCAGCTCTACTACATTTTGCATGGCATCTCAACTCTACTACATTTTGCATGACATCTCAACTCTACTACATTTGTCATGACATCTCAGCTCTACTACATTTTGCATGACATCTCAACTCTACTACATGTTGCATGGCATCTCAGCTCTACTACATTTGGCATGACATCTCAGCTCTACTACATTTTGCATGACATCTCAGCTCTACTACATTTGTCATGACATCTCAGCTCTACTACATTTTGCATGACATCTCAGCTCTACTACATTTTGCATGACATCTCAGCTCTACTACATTTGTCATGACATCTCAACTCTACTACATTTTGCATGACATCTCAACTCTACTACATTTTGCATGACATCTCAGCTCTACTACATTTGTCATGACATCTCAACTCTACTACATGTTGCATGACATCTCAGCTCTACTACATGTTGCATGACATCTCAGCTCTACTACATGTTGCATGACATCTCAACTCTACTATATGTTGCATGACATCTCAACTCTACTACATTTTGCATGACATCTCAGCTCTACTACATGTTGCATGACATCTCAACTCTACTACATGTTGCATGACATCTCAACTCTACTACATTTTGCATGACGTCTCAACTCTACTACATTTTGCATGACATCTCAGCTCTACTACATTTTGCATGACATCTCAACTCTACTACATTTTGCATGGCATCTCAGCTCTACTACATTTTGCATGGCATCTCAGCTCTACTACATGTTGCATGACATCTCAGCTCTACTACATTTTGCATTACATCTCAGCTCTACTACATGTTGCATGGCATCTCAACTCTACTACATGTTGCATGGCATCTCAGCTCTACTACATTTTGCATGACATCTCAGCTCTACTACATGTTGCATGAAATCTCAGCTCTACTACATTTTGCATGACATCTCAGCTCTACTACATGTTGCATGACATCTCAGCTCTACTACATGTTGCATGGCATCTCAGCTCTACTACATTTTGCATGGCATCTCAACTCTACTACATTTTGCATGGCATCTCAGCTCTACTACATTTTGCATGACATCTCAGCTCTACTACATTTTGCATGGCATCTCAGCTCTACTACATTTTGCATGGCATCTCAGCTCTACTACATTTTGCATGACATCTCAGCTCTACTACATTTTGCATGACATCTCAGCTCTACTACATTTTGCATGACATCTCAGCTCTACTACATTTTGCATGGCATCTCAGCTCTACTACATTTTGCATGACATCTCAGCTCTACAACATTTTGAATGGCATCTCAGCTCTACTACATTTTGCATGGCATCTCAGCTCTACTACATTTTGCATTACATCTCAGCTCTACTACATTTTGCATGACATCTCAGCTCTACTACATTTTGCATGACATCTCAGCTCTACTACATTTTGCATGCCATCTCAGCTCTACTACATTTTGCATGACATCTCAGCTCTACTACATTTTGCATGGCATCTCAGCTCTACTACATGTTGCATGGCATCTCAGCTCTACTACATGTTGCATGGCATCTCAGCTCTACTACATGTTGCATGGCATCTCAGCTCTACTACATGTTGCATGGCATCTCAGCTCTACTACATGTTGCATGGCATCTCAGCTCTACTACATTTTGCATGACATCTCAGCTCTACTACATGTTGCATGGCATCTCAGCTCTACTACATTTGGCATGACATCTCAGCTCTACTACATTTTGCATGACATCTCAGCTCTACTACATGTTGCATGGCATCTCAGCTCTACTACATTTGGCATGACATCTCAGCTCTACTACATTTTGCATGACATCTCAGCTCTACTACATTTGTCATGACATCTCAGCTCTACTACATTTTGCATGACATCTCAGCTCTACTACATGTTGCATGGCATCTCAGCTCTACTACATTTTGCATGGCATCTCAACTCTACTACATTTTGCATGGCATCTCAGCTCTACTACATTTTGCATGACATCTCAGCTCTACTACATTTTGCATGGCATCTCAGCTCTACTACATTTTGCATGGCATCTCAGCTCTACTACATTTTGCATGACATCTCAGCTCTACTACATTTTGCATGACATCTCAGCTCTACTACATTTTGCATGACATCTCAGCTCTACTACATTTTGCATGACATCTCAGCTCTACTACATTTTGCATGGCATCTCAGCTCTACTACATTTTGCATGACATCTCAGCTCTACAACATTTTGCATGGCATCTCAGCTCTACTACATTTTGCATGGCATCTCAGCTCTACTACATTTTGCATGACATCTCAGCTCTACTACATTTTGCATGACATCTCAGCTCTACTACATTTTGCATGACATCTCAGCTCTACTACATTTTGCATGCCATCTCAGCTCTACTACATTTTGCATGACATCTCAGCTCTACTACATTTTGCATGGCATCTCAGCTCTACTACATGTTGCATGGCATCTCAGCTCTACTACATGTTGCATGGCATCTCAGCTCTACTGCATGTTGCATGGCATCTCCGCTCTACTACATGTTGCATGGCATCTCAGCTCTACTACATGTTGCATGACATCTCAGCTCTACTACATTTGTCATGACATCTCAGCTCTACTACATGTTGCATGGCATCTCAGCTCTACTATATGTTGCATGGCATCTCAGCTCTACTACATTTGGCATGACATCTCAGCTCTACTACATTTTGCATGACATCTCAGCTCTACTACATTTGTCATGACATCTCAGCTCTACTACATTTTGCATGACATCTCAGCTCTACTACATTTTGCATGACATCTCAGCTCTACTACATTTGTCATGACATCTCAACTCTACTACATTTTGCATGACATCTCAACTCTACTACATTTTGCATGACATCTCAGCTCTACTACATGTTGCATGACATCTCAGCTCTACTACATGTTGCATGACATCTCAACTCTACTATATGTTGCATGACATCTCAACTCTACTACATTTTGCATGACATCTCAGCTCTACTACATGTTGCATGACATCTCAACTCTACTACATGTTGCATGACATCTCAACTCTACTACATTTTGCATGACGTCTCAACTCTACTACATTTTGCATGACATCTCAGCTCTACTACATTTTGCATGACATCTCAACTCTACTACATTTTGCATGGCATCTCAGCTCTACTACATTTTGCATGGCATCTCAGCTCTACTACATGTTGCATGACATCTCAGCTCTACTACATTTTGCATTACATCTCAGCTCTACTACATGTTGCATGGCATCTCAACTCTACTACATGTTGCATGGCATCTCAGCTCTACTACATTTTGCATGACATCTCAGCTCTACTACATGTTGCATGGCATCTCAGCTCTACTACATTTTGCATGACATCTCAGCTCTACTACATGTTGCATGACATCTCAGCTCTACTACATGTTGCATGGCATCTCAGCTCTACTACATTTTGCATGGCATCTCAACTCTACTACATTTTGCATGGCATCTCAGCTCTACTACATTTTGCATGACATCTCAGCTCTACTACATTTTGCATGGCATCTCAGCTCTACTACATTTTGCATGGCATCTCAGCTCTACTACATTTTGCATGACATCTCAGCTCTACTACATTTTGCATGACATCTCAGCTCTACTACATTTTGCATGACATCTCAGCTCTACTACATTTTGCATGGCATCTCAGCTCTACTACATTTTGCATGACATCTCAGCTCTACAACATTTTGAATGGCATCTCAGCTCTACTACATTTTGCATGGCATCTCAGCTCTACTACATTTTGCATGACATCTCAGCTCTACTACATTTTGCATGACATCTCAGCTCTACTACATTTTGCATGACATCTCAGCTCTACTACATTTTGCATGCCATCTCAGCTCTACTACATTTTGCATGACATCTCAGCTCTACTACATTTTGCATGGCATCTCAGCTCTACTACATGTTGCATGGCATCTCAGCTCTACTACATGTTGCATGGCATCTCAGCTCTACTACATGTTGCATGGCATCTCAGCTCTACTACATGTTGCATGGCATCTCAGCTCTACTACATGTTGCATGGCATCTCAGCTCTACTACATTTTGCATGACATCTCAGCTCTACTACATGTTGCATGGCATCTCAGCTCTACTACATTTGGCATGACATCTCAGCTCTACTACATTTTGCATGACATCTCAGCTCTACTACATGTTGCATGGCATCTCAGCTCTACTACATTTGGCATGACATCTCAGCTCTACTACATTTTGCATGACATCTCAGCTCTACTACATTTGTCATGACATCTCAGCTCTACTACATTTTGCATGACATCTCAGCTCTACTACATGTTGCATGGCATCTCAGCTCTACTACATTTTGCATGGCATCTCAACTCTACTACATTTTGCATGGCATCTCAGCTCTACTACATTTTGCATGACATCTCAGCTCTACTACATTTTGCATGGCATCTCAGCTCTACTACATTTTGCATGGCATCTCAGCTCTACTACATTTTGCATGACATCTCAGCTCTACTACATTTTGCATGACATCTCAGCTCTACTACATTTTGCATGACATCTCAGCTCTACTACATTTTGCATGACATCTCAGCTCTACTACATTTTGCATGGCATCTCAGCTCTACTACATTTTGCATGACATCTCAGCTCTACAACATTTTGCATGGCATCTCAGCTCTACTACATTTTGCATGGCATCTCAGCTCTACTACATTTTGCATGACATCTCAGCTCTACTACATTTTGCATGACATCTCAGCTCTACTACATTTTGCATGACATCTCAGCTCTACTACATTTTGCATGCCATCTCAGCTCTACTACATTTGTCATGACATCTCAACTCTACTACATTTTGCATGACATCTCAGCTCTACTACATTTGTCATGACATCTCAACTCTACTACATTTGTCATGACATCCCAACTCTACTACATTTTGCATGACATCTCCGCTCTACTACATGTTGCATGGCATCTCAGCTCTACTACATGTTGCATGACATCTCAGCTCTACTACATTTGTCATGACATCTCAGCTCTACTACATGTTGCATGGCATCTCAGCTCTACTATATGTTGCATGGCATCTCAGCTCTACTACATTTTGCATGACATCTCAGCTCTACTACATGTTGCATGACATCTCAGCTCTACTACATTTTGCATGGCATCTCAGCTCTACTACATTTTGCATGACATCTCAGCTCTACAACATTTTGCATGGCATCTCAGCTCTACTACATTTTGCATGGCATCTCAGCTCTACTACATTTTGCATGACATCTCAGCTCTACTACATTTTGCATGACATCTCAGCTCTACTACATTTTGCATGACATCTCAGCTCTACTACATTTTGCATGCCATCTCAGCTCTACTACATTTTGCATGACATCTCAGCTCTACTACATTTTGCATGACATCTCAGCTCTACTACATTTTGCATGCCATCTCAGCTCTACTACATTTGTCATGACATCTCAACTCTACTACATTTTGCATGACATCTCAGCTCTACTACATGTTGCATGACATCTCAACTCTACTACATTTGTCATGACATCTCAACTCTACTACATTTTGCATGACATCTCCGCTCTACTACATGTTGCATGGCATCTCAGCTCTACTACATGTTGCATGACATCTCAGCTCTACTACATTTGTCATGACATCTCAGCTCTACTACATGTTGCATGGCATCTCAGCTCTACTATATGTTGCATGGCATCTCAGCTCTACTACATTTTGCATGACATCTCAGCTCTACTACATGTTGCATGGCATCTCAGCTCTACTACATTTGGCATGACATCTCAGCTCTACTACATTTTGCATGACATCTCAGCTCTACTACATGTTGCATGGCATCTCAGCTCTAATACATTTGGCATGACATCTCAGCTCTACTACATTTTGCATGACATCTCAGCTCTACTACATTTGTCATGACATCTCAGCTCTACTACATTTTGCATGACATCTCAGCTCTACTACATGTTGCATGGCATCTCAGCTCTACTACATTTGGCATGACATCTCAGCTCTACTACATTTTGCATGACATCTCAGCTCTACTACATTTGTCATGACATCTCAGCTCTACTACATTTTGCATGACATCTCAGCTCTACTACATTTTGCATGACATCTCAGCTCTACTACATTTGTCATGACATCTCAACTCTACTACATTTTGCATGACATCTCAGCTCTACTACATTTGTCATGACATCTCAGCTCTACTACATGTTGCATGGCATCTCAGCTCTACTATATGTTGCATGGCATCTCAGCTCTACTACATTTTGCATGACATCTCAGCTCTACTACATGTTGCATGACATCTCAGCTCTACTACATTTTGCATGGCATCTCAGCTCTACTACATTTTGCATGACATCTCAGCTCTACAACATTTTGCATGGCATCTCAGCTCTACTACATTTTGCATGGCATCTCAGCTCTACTACATTTTGCATGACATCTCAGCTCTACTACATTTTGCATGACATCTCAGCTCTACTACATTTTGCATGCCATCTCAGCTCTACTACATTTTGCATGACATCTCAGCTCTACTACATTTTGCATGACATCTCAGCTCTACTACATTTTGCATGCCATCTCAGCTCTACTACATTTGTCATGACATCTCAACTCTACTACATTTTGCATGACATCTCAGCTCTACTACATTTGTCATGACATCTCAACTCTACTACATTTGTCATGACATCTCAACTCTACTACATTTTGCATGACATCTCCGCTCTACTACATGTTGCATGGCATCTCAGCTCTACTACATGTTGCATGACATCTCAGCTCTACTACATTTGTCATGACATCTCAGCTCTACTACATGTTGCATGGCATCTCAGCTCTACTATATGTTGCATGGCATCTCAGCTCTACTACATTTTGCATGACATCTCAGCTCTACTACATGTTGCATGGCATCTCAGCTCTACTACATTTGGCATGACATCTCAGCTCTACTACATTTTGCATGACATCTCAGCTCTACTACATGTTGCATGGCATCTCAGCTCTACTACATTTGGCATGACATCTCAGCTCTACTACATTTTGCATGACATCTCAGCTCTACTACATTTGTCATGACATCTCAGCTCTACTACATTTTGCATGACATCTCAGCTCTACTACATGTTGCATGGCATCTCAGCTCTACTACATTTGGCATGACATCTCAGCTCTACTACATTTTGCATGACATCTCAGCTCTACTACATTTGTCATGACATCTCAGCTCTACTACATTTTGCATGACATCTCAGCTCTACTACATTTTGCATGACATCTCAGCTCTACTACATTTGTCATGACATCTCAACTCTACTACATTTTGCATGACATCTCAGCTCTACTACATTTGTCATGACATCTCAACTCTACTACATTTTGCATGACATCTCAACTCTACTACATTTTGCATGACATCTCAGCTCTACTACATTTGTCATGACATCTCAGCTCTACTACATTTGTCATGACATCTCAACTCTACTACATTTTGCATGACATCTCAGCTCTACTACATTTGTCATGACATCTCAACTCTACTACATTTGTCATGACATCTCAACTCTACTACATTTTGCATGACATCTCAGCTCTACTACATTTTGCATGACATCTCAGCTCTACTACATTTTGCATGACATCTCAGCTCTACTACATTTTGCATGACATCTCAGCTCTACTACATTTTGCATGGCATCTCAACTCTACTACATTTTGCATGACATCTCAACTCTACTACATTTGTCATGACATCTCAGCTCTACTACATTTTGCATGACATCTCAACTCTACTACATGTTGCATGGCATCTCAGCTCTACTACATTTGGCATGACATCTCAGCTCTACTACATTTTGCATGACATCTCAGCTCTACTACATTTGTCATGACATCTCAGCTCTACTACATTTTGCATGACATCTCAGCTCTACTACATGTTGCATGGCATCTCAGCTCTACTACATTTTGCATGGCATCTCAACTCTACTACATTTTGCATGGCATCTCAGCTCTACTACATTTTGCATGACATCTCAGCTCTACTACATTTTGCATGGCATCTCAGCTCTACTACATTTTGCATGGCATCTCAGCTCTACTACATTTTGCATGACATCTCAGCTCTACTACATTTTGCATGACATCTCAGCTCTACTACATTTTGCATGACATCTCAGCTCTACTACATTTTGCATGACATCTCAGCTCTACTACATTTTGCATGGCATCTCAGCTCTACTACATTTTGCATGACATCTCAGCTCTACAACATTTTGCATGGCATCTCAGCTCTACTACATTTTGCATGGCATCTCAGCTCTACTACATTTTGCATGACATCTCAGCTCTACTACATTTTGCATGACATCTCAGCTCTACTACATTTTGCATGACATCTCAGCTCTACTACATTTTGCATGCCATCTCAGCTCTACTACATTTGTCATGACATCTCAACTCTACTACATTTTGCATGACATCTCAGCTCTACTACATTTGTCATGACATCTCAACTCTACTACATTTGTCATGACATCTCAACTCTACTACATTTTGCATGACATCTCCGCTCTACTACATGTTGCATGGCATCTCAGCTCTACTACATGTTGCATGACATCTCAGCTCTACTACATTTGTCATGACATCTCAGCTCTACTACATGTTGCATGGCATCTCAGCTCTACTATATGTTGCATGGCATCTCAGCTCTACTACATTTTGCATGACATCTCAGCTCTACTACATGTTGCATGACATCTCAGCTCTACTACATTTTGCATGGCATCTCAGCTCTACTACATTTTGCATGACATCTCAGCTCTACAACATTTTGCATGGCATCTCAGCTCTACTACATTTTGCATGGCATCTCAGCTCTACTACATTTTGCATGACATCTCAGCTCTACTACATTTTGCATGACATCTCAGCTCTACTACATTTTGCATGACATCTCAGCTCTACTACATTTTGCATGCCATCTCAGCTCTACTACATTTTGCATGACATCTCAGCTCTACTACATTTTGCATGACATCTCAGCTCTACTACATTTTGCATGCCATCTCAGCTCTACTACATTTGTCATGACATCTCAACTCTACTACATTTTGCATGACATCTCAGCTCTACTACATTTGTCATGACATCTCAACTCTACTACATTTGTCATGACATCTCAGCTCTACTACATTTTGCATGACATCTCAGCTCTACAACATTTTGCATGGCATCTCAGCTCTACTACATTTTGCATGGCATCTCAGCTCTACTACATTTTGCATGACATCTCAGCTCTACTACATTTTGCATGACATCTCAGCTCTACTACATTTTGCATGACATCTCAGCTCTACTACATTTTGCATGCCATCTCAGCTCTACTACATTTTGCATGACATCTCAGCTCTACTACATTTTGCATGACATCTCAGCTCTACTACATTTTGCATGCCTTCTCAGCTCTACTACATTTGTCATGACATCTCAACTCTACTACATTTTGCATGACATCTCAGCTCTACTACATTTGTCATGACATCTCAACTCTACTACATTTGTCATGACATCTCAACTCTACTACATTTTGCATGACATCTCCGCTCTACTACATGTTGCATGGCATCTCAGCTCTACTACATGTTGCATGACATCTCAGCTCTACTACATTTGTCATGACATCTCAGCTCTACTACATGTTGCATGGCATCTCAGCTCTACTATATGTTGCATGGCATCTCAGCTCTACTACATTTTGCATGACATCTCAGCTCTACTACATGTTGCATGGCATCTCAGCTCTACTACATTTGGCATGACATCTCAGCTCTACTACATTTTGCATGACATCTCAGCTCTACTACATGTTGCATGGCATCTCAGCTCTACTACATTTGGCATGACATCTCAGCTCTACTACATTTTGCATGACATCTCAGCTCTACTACATTTGTCATGACATCTCAGCTCTACTACATTTTGCATGACATCTCAGCTCTACTACATGTTGCATGGCATCTCAGCTCTACTACATTTGGCATGACATCTCAGCTCTACTACATTTTGCATGACATCTCAGCTCTACTACATTTGTCATGACATCTCAGCTCTACTACATTTTGCATGACATCTCAGCTCTACTACATTTGTCATGACATCTCAGCTCTACTACATTTGTCATGACATCTCAACTCTACTACATTTTGCATGACATCTCAGCTCTACTACATTTGTCATGACATCTCAACTCTACTACATTTTGCATGACATCTCAACTCTACTACATTTTGCATGACATCTCAGCTCTACTACATTTGTCATGACATCTCAGCTCTACTACATTTGTCATGACATCTCAACTCTACTACATTTTGCATGACATCTCAGCTCTACTACATTTGTCATGACATCTCAACTCTACTACATTTGTCATGACATCTCAACTCTACTACATTTTGCATGACATCTCAACTCTACTACATTTTGCATGACATCTCAGCTCTACTACATTTTGCATGACATCTCAGCTCTACTACATTTTGCATGACATCTCAGCTCTACTACATTTTGCATGGCATCTCAACTCTACTACATTTTGCATGACATCTCAACTCTACTACATTTGTCATGACATCTCAGCTCTACTACATTTTGCATGACATCTCAACTCTACTACATGTTGCATGGCATCTCAGCTCTACTACATTTGGCATGACATCTCAGCTCTACTACATTTTGCATGACATCTCAGCTCTACTACATTTGTCATGACATCTCAACTCTACTACATTTTGCATGACATCTCAACTCTACTACATTTTGCATGACATCTCAGCTCTACTACATTTGTCATGACATCTCAACTCTACTACATTTTGCATGACATCTCAACTCTACTACATTTTGCATGACATCTCAGCTCTACTACATTTGTCATGACATCTCAGCTCTACTACATTTGTCATGACATCTCAACTCTACTACATTTTGCATGACATCTCAGCTCTACTACATTTGTCATGACATCTCAACTCTACTACATTTGTCATGACATCTCAACTCTACTACATTTTGCATGACATCTCAGCTCTACTACATTTTGCATGACATCTCAGCTCTACTACATTTTGCATGACATCTCAACTCTACTACATGTTGCATGACATCTCAACTCTACTACATTTGGCATGACATCTCAGCTCTACTACATTTTGCATGACATCTCAGCTCTACTACATTTTGCATGACATCTCAGCTCTACTACATTTTGCATGCCATCTCAGCTCTACTACATTTTGCATGACATCTCAGCTCTACTACATTTTGCATGGCATCTCAGCTCTACTACATTTGTCATGACATCTCAACTCTACTACATTTTGCATGACATCTCAGCTCTACTACATTTTGCATGACATCTCAGCTCTACTACATTTTGCATGACATCTCAACTCTACTACATGTTGCATGACATCTCAACTCTACTACATTTGGCATGACATCTCAGCTCTACTACATTTTGCATGACATCTCAGCTCTACTACATTTTGCATGACATCTCAGCTCTACTACATTTTGCATGCCATCTCAGCTCTACTACATTTTGCATGACATCTCAGCTCTACTACATTTTGCATGGCATCTCAGCTCTACTACATGTTGCATGGCATCTCAGCTCTACTACATGTTGCATGGCATCTCAGCTCTACTGCATGTTGCATGGCATCTCCGCTCTACTACATGTTGCATGGCATCTCAGCTCTACTACATGTTGCATGACATCTCAGCTCTACTACATTTGTCATGACATCTCAGCTCTACTACATGTTGCATGGCATCTCAGCTCTACTACATGTTGCATGGCATCTCAGCTCTACTACATTTTGCATGACATCTCAGCTCTACTACATGTTGCATGGCATCTCAGCTCTACTACATTTGGCATGACATCTCAGCTCTACTACATTTTGCATGACATCTCAGCTCTACTACATGTTGCATGGCATCTCAGCTCTACTACATTTGGCATGACATCTCAGCTCTACTACATTTTGCATGACATCTCAGCTCTACTACATTTGTCATGACATCTCAGCTCTACTACATTTTGCATGACATCTCAGCTCTACTACATGTTGCATGGCATCTCAGCTCTACTACATTTGGCATGACATCTCAGCTCTACTACATTTTGCATGACATCTCAGCTCTACTACATTTGTCATGACATCTCAGCTCTACTACATTTGTCATGACATCTCAACTCTACTACATTTTCCATGACATCTCAACTCTACTACATTTTGCATGACATCTCAGCTCTACTACATTTGTCATGACATCTCAGCTCTACTACATTTGTCATGACATCTCAACTCTACTACATTTTGCATGACATCTCAGCTCTACTACATTTGTCATGACATCTCAACTCTACTACATTTGTCATGACATCTCAACTCTACTACATTTTGCATGACATCTCAGCTCTACTACATTTTGCATGACATCTCAGCTCTACTACATTTTGCATGACATCTCAACTCTACTACATGTTGCATGACATCTCAACTCTACTACATTTGGCATGACATCTCAGCTCTACTACATTTTGCATGACATCTCAGCTCTACTACATTTTGCATGACATCTCAACTCTACTACATGTTGCATGACATCTCAACTCTACTACATTTGGCATGACATCTCAACTCTACTACATTTTGCATGACATCTCAGCTCTACTACATTTTGCATGACATCTCAGCTCTACTACATTTGTCATGACATCTCAGCTCTACTACATTTTGCATGACATCTCAGCTCTACTACATTTTGCATGGCATCTCAGCTCTACTACATTTGTCATGGCATCTCAGCTCTACTACATTTTGCATGACATCTCAGCTCTACTACATTTTGCATGACATCTCAGCTCTACTACATTTGTCATGACATCTCAGCTCTACTACATGTTGCATGGCATCTCAGCTCTACTACATTTGGCATGACATCTCAGCTCTACTACATTTTGCATGACATCTCAGCTCTACTACATTTGTCATGACATCTCAGCTCTACTACATTTGTCATGACATCTCAACTCTACTACATTTTCCATGACATCTCAACTCTACTACATTTTGCATGACATCTCAGCTCTACTACATTTGTCATGACATCTCAGCTCTACTACATTTGTCATGACATCTCAACTCTACTACATTTTGCATGACATCTCAGCTCTACTACATTTGTCATGACATCTCAACTCTACTACATTTGTCATGACATCTCAACTCTACTACATTTTGCATGACATCTCAGCTCTACTACATTTTGCATGACATCTCAGCTCTACTACATTTTGCATGACATCTCAACTCTACTACATGTTGCATGACATCTCAACTCTACTACATTTGGCATGACATCTCAGCTCTACTACATTTTGCATGACATCTCAGCTCTACTACATTTTGCATGACATCTCAACTCTACTACATGTTGCATGACATCTCAACTCTACTACATTTGGCATGACATCTCAACTCTACTACATTTTGCATGACATCTCAGCTCTACTACATTTTGCATGACATCTCAGCTCTACTACATTTGTCATGACATCTCAGCTCTACTACATTTTGCATGACATCTCAGCTCTACTACATTTTGCATGGCATCTCAGCTCTACTACATTTGTCATGGCATCTCAGCTCTACTACATTTTGCATGACATCTCAACTCTACTACATGTTGCATGGCATCTCAGCTCTACTACATTTGGCATGACATCTCAGCTCTACTACATTTTGCATGACATCTCAGCTCTACTACATTTGTCATGACATCTCAGCTCTACTACATTTTGCATGACATCTCAGCTCTACTACATTTTGCATGACATCTCAGCTCTACTACATTTGTCATGACATCTCAACTCTACTACATTTTGCATGACATCTCAACTCTACTACATTTTGCATGACATCTCAGCTCTACTACATTTGTCATGACATCTCAACTCTACTACATTTTGCATGACATCTCAACTCTACTACATTTTGCATGACATCTCAGCTCTACTACATTTGTCATGACATCTCAGCTCTACTACATTTGTCATGACATCTCAACTCTACTACATTTTGCATGACATCTCAGCTCTACTACATTTGTCATGACATCTCAACTCTACTACATTTGTCATGACATCTCAACTCTACTACATTTTGCATGACATCTCAGCTCTACTACATTTTGCATGACATCTCAGCTCTACTACATTTTGCATGACATCTCAACTCTACTACATGTTGCATGACATCTCAACTCTACTACATTTGGCATGACATCTCAGCTCTACTACATTTTGCATGACATCTCAGCTCTACTACATTTTGCATGACATCTCAACTCTACTACATGTTGCATGACATCTCAACTCTACTACATTTGGCATGACATCTCAACTCTACTACATTTTGCATGACATCTCAGCTCTACTACATTTTGCATGACATCTCAGCTCTACTACATTTGTCATGACATCTCAGCTCTACTACATTTTGCATGACATCTCAACTCTACTACATTTGTCATGACATCTCAGCTCTACTACATTTATCATGTCATCTCAGCTCTACTACATTTTGCATGACATCTCAGCTCTACTACATTTTGCATGGCATCTCAACTCTACTACATTTGTCATGACATCTCAGCTCTACTACATTTATCATGTCATCTCAACTCTACTACATTTGTCATGACATCTCAGCTCTACTACATTTTGCATGACATCTCAACTCTACTACATTTGTCATGACATCTCAGCTCTACTACATTTGTCATGACATCTCAGCTCTACTACATTTGGCATGACATCTCAGCTCTACTACATTTTGCATGACATCTCAGCTCTACTACATTTTGCATGACATCTCAACTCTACTACATGTTGCATGACATCTCAACTCTACTACATTTGGCATGACATCTCAGCTCTACTACATTTTGCATGACATCTCAGCTCTACTACATTTTGCATGACATCTCAACTCTACTACATGTTGCATGACATCTCAACTCTACTACATTTGGCCTGACATCTCAACTCTACTACATTTTGCATGACATCTCAGCTCTACTACATTTTGCATGACATCTCAGCTCTACTACATTTGTCATGACATCTCAGCTCTACTACATTTTGCATGACATCTCAACTCTACTACATTTGTCATGACATCTCAGCTCTACTACATTTGTCATGTCATCTCAGCTCTACTACATTTTGCATGACATCTCAGCTCTACTACATTTTGCATGGCATCTCAACTCTACTACATTTTGCATGACATCTCAACTCTACTACATTTGTCATGACATCTCAGCTCTACTACATTTTGCATGACATCTCAACTCTACTACATTTGTCATGACATCTCAGCTCTACTACATTTTGCATGACATCTCAGCTCTACTACATTTTGCATGGCATCTCAACTCTACTACATGTTGCATGACATCTCAACTCTACTACATTTGTCATGACATCTCAGCTCTACTACATTTGTCATGACATCTCAGCTCTACTACATTTTGCATGACATCTCAGCTCTACTACATTTTGCATGGCATCTCAGCTCTACTACATTTTGCATGGCATCTCAGCTCTACTACATTTTGAATGACATCTCAGCTCTACTACATTTTGCATGGCATCTCAGCTCTACTACATTTTGCTTGGCATCTCAACTCTACTACATTTTGCATGACATCTCAACTCTACTACATTTTGCATGACATCTCAACTCTACTACATTTTGCATGACATCTCAACTCTACTACATTTTGCATGACATCTCAACTCTACTACATTTTGCATGGCATCTCAGCTCTACTACATTTTGCATGGCATCTCAGCTCTACTACATTTTGCATGACATCTCAGCTCTACTACATGTTGCATGGCATCTCAGCTCTACTATATTTTGCATGACATCTCAGCTCTACTACATTTTGCATGACATCTCAGCTCTACTACATGTTGCATGACATCTCAGCTCTACTACATGTTGCATGACATCTCACCTCTACTACATGTTGCATGACTTCTCAACTCTACTACATGTTGCATGACATCTCAACTCTACTACATTTTGCATGACATCTCAGCTCTACTACATGTTGCATGACATCTCAACTCTACTACATGTTGCATGACATCTCAACTCTACTACATTTTGCATGACATCTCAACTCTACTACATTTTGCATGACATCTCAGCTCTACTACATTTTGCATGACATCTCAACTCTACTACATTTTGCATGACATCTCAGCTCTACTACATTTTGCATGACATCTCAACTCTACTACATTTTGCATGGCATCTCAGCTCTACTACATGTTGCATGACATCTCAGCTCTACTACATGTTGCATGACATCTCAGCTCTACTACATGTTGCATGACATCTCAGCTCTACTACATGTTGCATGACTTCTCAACTCTACTACATGTTGCATGACATCTCAACTCTACTACATTTTGCATGACATCTCAGCTCTACTACATGTTGCATGACATCTCAACTCTACTACATGTTGCATGACATCTCAACTCTACTACATTTTGCATGGCATCTCAGCTCTACTACATGTTGCATGGCATCTCAGCTCTACTACATGTTGCATGACATCTCAGCTCTACTACATTTGTCATGACATCTCAACTCTACTACATGTTGCATGGCATCTCAACTCTACTACATGTTGCATGACATCTCAGCTCTACTACATGTTGCATGACATCTCAACTCTACTACATGTTGCATGACATCTCAGCTCTACTACATGTTGCATGGCATCTCAGCTCTACTACATGTTGCATGACTTCTCAGCTCTACTACATGTTGCATGGCATCTCAGCTCTACTACATGTTACATGGCATCTCAGCTCTACTACATGTTACATGGCATCTCAGCTCTACTACATGTTGCATGACATCTCAGCTCTACTACATTTGTCATGACATCTCAACTCTACTACATTTTGCATGGCATCTCAGCTCTACTACATGTTGCATGACATCTCAGCTCTACTACATGTTGCATGACATCTCAGCTCTACTACATGTTGCATGACATCTCAGCTCTACTACATGTTGCATGACATCTCAGCTCTACTACATGTTGCATGGCATCTCAGCTCTACTACATGTTGCATGACATCTCAACTCTACTACATGTTGCATGACATCTCAGCTCTACTACATGTTGCATGGCATCTCAGCTCTACTATATGTTACATGACATCTCAGCTCTACTACATGTTGCATGACATCTCAGCTCTACTACATGTTGCATGGCATCTCAGCTCTACTACATTTTGCATGACATCTCAGCTCTACTACATTTTGCATGGCATCTCAGCTCTACTACATTTGGCATGACATCTCAGCTCTACTACATGTTGCATGACATCTCAGCTCTACTACATGTTGCATGGCATCTCAGCTCTACTACATGTTGCATGACATCTCAGCTCTACTACATTTTGCATGGCATCTCAGCTCTACTACATTTTGCATGACATCTCAGCTCTACTACATGTTGCATGACATCTCAGCTCTACTACATGTTGCATGGCATCTCAGCTCTACTACATGTTGCATGACATCTCAGCTCTACTACATTTTGCATGGCATCTCAGCTCTACTACATTTTGCATGACATCTCAGCTCTACTACATTTTGCATGACATCTCAACTCTACTACATTTTGCATGGCATCTCAGCTCTACTACATGTTGCATGGCATCTCAGCTCTACTACATGTTGCATGGCATCTCAGCTCTACTACATGTTGCATGGCATCTCAACTCTACTACATGTTGCATGACATCTCAGCTCTACTACATGTTGCATGACATCTCAGCTCTACTACATGTTGCATGGCATCTCAGCTCTACTACATGTTGCATGGCATCTCAGCTCTACTACATGTTGCATGGCATCTCAGCTCTACTACATGTTGCATGACATCTCAGCTCTACTACATGTTGCATGGCATCTCAGCTCTACTGCATGTTGCATGGCATCTCCGCTCTACTACATGTTGCATGGCATCTCAGCTCTACTACATGTTGCATGGCATCTCAGCTCTACTACATGTTGCATGACATCTCAGCTCTACTACATTTGTCATGACATCTCAACTCTACTACATGTTGCATGGCATCTCAACTCTACTACATGTTGCATGACATCTCAGCTCTACTACATGTTGCATGACATCTCAACTCTACTACATGTTGCATGACATCTCAGCTCTACTACATGTTGCATGGCATCTCAGCTCTACTACATGTTGCATGACATCTCAGCTCTACTACATGTTGCATGGCATCTCAGCTCTACTACATGTTACATGGCATCTCAGCTCTACTACATGTTGCATGGCATCTCAGCTCTACTACATGTTACATGGCATCTCAGCTCTACTACATGTTGCATGACATCTCAGCTCTACTACATTTGTCATGACATCTCAACTCTACTACATTTTGCATGGCATCTCAGCTCTACTACATGTTGCATGACATCTCAGCTCTACTACATGTTGCATGACATCTCAGCTCTACTACATGTTGCATGACATCTCAGCTCTACTACATGTTGCATGACATCTCAGCTCTACTACATGTTGCATGGCATCTCAGCTCTACTACATGTTGCATGACATCTCAACTCTACTACATGTTGCATGACATCTCAGCTCTACTACATGTTGCATGGCATCTCAGCTCTACTACATGTTACATGACATCTCAGCTCTACTACATGTTGCATGACTTCTCAGCTCTACTACATGTTGCATGGCATCTCAGCTCTACTACATTTTGCATGACATCTCAGCTCTACTACATTTTGCATGGCATCTCAGCTCTACTACATTTGGCATGACATCTCAGCTCTACTACATGTTGCATGACATCTCAGCTCTACTACATGTTGCATGGCATCTCAACTCTACTACATGTTGCATGACATCTCAACTCTACTACATGTTGCATGACATCTCAACTCTACTACATGTTGCATGACATCTCAACTCTACTACATGTTGCATGGCATCTCAGCTCTACTACATGTTGCATGACATCTCAGCTCCTACTACATGTTGCATGACATCTCAGCTCTACTACATGTTGCATGGCATCTCAGCTCTACTACATGTTGCATGACATCTCAACTCTACTACATGTTGCATGACATCTCAGCTCTACTACATGTTGCATGGCATCTCAGCTCTACTACATGTTACATGACATCTCAGCTCTACTACATGTTGCATGACTTCTCAGCTCTACTACATGTTGCATGGCATCTCAGCTCTACTACATTTTGCATGACATCTCAGCTCTACTACATTTTGCATGGCATCTCAGCTCTACTACATTTGGCATGACATCTCAGCTCTACTACATGTTGCATGACATCTCAGCTCTACTACATGTTGCATGGCATCTCAACTCTACTACATGTTGCATGACATCTCAACTCTACTACATGTTGCATGACATCTCAACTCTACTACATGTTGCATGACATCTCAACTCTACTACATGTTGCATGGCATCTCAGCTCTACTACATGTTGCATGACATCTCAGCTCTACTACATTTGTCATGACATCTCAGCTCTACTACATGTTGCATGGCATCTCAGCTCTACTACATGTTGCATGGCATCTCAGCTCTACTACATGTTGCATGGCATCTCAGCTCTACTACATGTTGCATGGCATCTCAGCTCTACTACATTTTGCATGACATCTCAGCTCTACTACATGTTGCATGGCATCTCAGCTCTACTACATTTTGCATGACATCTCAGCTCTACTACATTTTGCATGGCATCTCAGCTCTACTACATTTGGCATGACATCTCAGCTCTACTACATGTTGCATGACATCTCAGCTCTACTACATGTTGCATGGCATCTCAGCTCTACTACATGTTGCATGACATCTCAGCTCTACTACATGTTGCATGACATCTCAGCTCTACTACATGTTACATGGCATCTCAGCTCTACTACATTTTGCATGGCATCTCAGCTCTACTACATGTTGCATGACATCTCAGCTCTACTACATGTTGCATGACATCTCAGCTCTACTACATGTTGCATGGCATCTCAGCTCTACTACATTTTGCATGACATCTCAGCTCTTCTACATTTGTCATGACATCTCAGCTCTACTACATGTTGCATGACATCTCAGCTCTACTACATGTTGCATGGCATCTCAACTCTACTACATGTTGCATGACATCTCAACTCTACTACATGTTGCATGACATCTCAACTCTACTACATGTTGCATGACATCTCAACTCTACTACATGTTGCATGGCATCTCAGCTCTACTACATGTTGCATGACATCTCAGCTCTACTACATTTGTCATGACATCTCAGCTCTACTACATGATGCATGGCATCTCAGCTCTACTACATGTTGCATGGCATCTCAGCTCTACTACATGTTGCATGGCATCTCAGCTCTACTACATGTTGCATGGCATCTCAGCTCTACTACATTTTGCATGACATCTCAGCTCTACTACATGTTGCATGGCATCTCAGCTCTACTACATGTTGCATGACATCTCAGCTCTACTACATGTTGCATGACATCTCAGCTCTACTACATGCTGCATGACATCTCAGCTCTACTACATTTTGCATGACATCTCAGCTCTACTACATGTTGCATGACATCTCAGCTCTACTACATGTTGCATGACATCTCAGCTCTACTACATGTTGCATGACATCTCAGCTCTACTACATGTTGCATGAGATCTCAGCTCTACTACATGTTGCATGACATCTCAGCTCTACTACATTTTGCATGGCATCTCAGCTCTACTATATGTTACATGACATCTCAGCTCTACTACATGTTGCATGACATCTCAGCTCTACTACATGTTGCATGACATCTCAGCTCTACTACATGTTGCATGACATCTCAGCTCTACTACATTTTGCATGACATCTCAGCTCTACTACATGTTGCATGGCGTCTCAGCTCTACTACATTTTGCATGACATCTCAGCTCTACTACATGTTGCATGACATCTCAGCTCTACTACATGTTGCATGGCATCTCAGCTCTACTACATTTTGCATGGCATCTCAGCTCTACTACATTTTGCATGGCATCTCAGCTCTACTACATTTTGCATGACATCTCAGCTCTACTACATTTTGCATGGAATCTCAGCTCTACTACATTTTGCATGGCATCTCAGCTCTACTACATTTTGCATGACATCTCAGCTCTACTACATTTTGCATGACATCTCAGCTCTACTACATTTTGCATGACATCTCAGCTCTACTACATTTTGCATGACATCTCAGCTCTACTACATTTTGCATGGCATCTCAGCTCTACTACATGTTGCATGGCATCTCAGCTCTACTACATGTTGCATGGCATCTCAGCTCTACTACATGTTGCATGGCATCTCAGCTCTACTACATGTTGCATGGCATCTCAGCTCTACTACATGTTGCATGGCATCTCAGCTCTACTACATGTTGCATGGCATCTCAGCTCTACTACATTTGGCATGACATCTCAGCTCTACTACATTTTGCATGACATCTCAGCTCTACTACATGTTGCATGGCATCTCAGCTCTACTACATTTGGCATGACATCTCAGCTCTACTACATTTTGCATGACATCTCAGCTCTACTACATTTTGCATGGCATCTCAGCTCTACTACATTTTGCATGACATCTCAGCTCTACTACATTTTGCATGGCATCTCAGCTCTACTACATTTTGCATGACATTTCAGCTCTACTACATTTTGCATGACATCTCAACTCTACTACATTTTGCATGGCATCTCAGCTCTACTACATGTTGCATGGCATCTCAGCTCTACTACATGTTGCATGGCATCTCAGCTCTACTACATGTTGCATGGCATCTCAACTCTACTACATGTTGCATGACATCTCAGCTCTACTACATGTTGCATGACATCTCAGCTCTACTACATGTTGCATGGCATCTTAGCTCTACTACATGTTGCATGGCATCTCAGCTCTACTACATGTTGCATGGCATCTCAGCTCTACTACATGTTGCATGACATCTCAGCTATACTACATGTTGCATGGCATCTCAGCTCTACTGCATGTTGCATGGCATCTCCGCTCTACTACATGTTGCATGGCATCTCAGCTCTACTACATGTTGCATGACATCTCAGCTCTACTACATTTGTCATGACATCTCAACTCTACTACATGTTGCATGGCATCTCAACTCTACTACATGTTGCATGACATCTCAGCTCTACTACATGTTGCATGACATCTCAACTCTACTACATGTTGCATGACATCTCAGCTCTACTACATGTTGCATGGCATCTCAGCTCTACTACATGTTGCATGACATCTCAGCTCTACTACATGTTGCATGGCATCTCAGCTCTACTACATGTTACATGGCATCTCAGCTCTACTACATGTTGCATGGCATCTCAGCTCTACTACATGTTACATGGCATCTCAGCTCTACTACATGTTGCATGACATCTCAGCTCTACTACATTTGTCATGACATCTCAACTCTACAACATTTTGCATGGCATCTCAGCTCTACTACATTTGTCATGACATCTCAACTCTACTACATTTTGCATGACATCTCAGCTCTACTACATGTTGCATGGCATCTCAGCTCTACTACATGTTGCATGACATCTCAGCTCTACTACATGTTGCATGACATCTCAGCTCTACTACATGTTGCATGACATCTCAGCTCTACTACATGTTGCATGACATCTCAGCTCTACTACATGTTGCACGGCATCTCAGCTCTACTACATGTTGCATGACATCTCAACTCTACTACATGTTGCATGACATCTCAGCTCTACTACATGTTGCATGGCATCTCAGCTCTACTACATGTTGCATGACATCTCAGCTCTACTACATGTTGTCATGACATCTCAGCTCTACTGCATGTTGCATGACATCTCAGCTCTACTACATGTTGTCATGACATCTCAGCTCTACTACATGTTGTCATGACATCTCAGCTCTACTACATGTTGCATGACATCTCAGCTCTACTACATGTTGCATGACATCTCAGCTCTACTACATGTTGCACGGCATCTCAGCTCTACTACATGTTGCATGACATCTCAACTCTACTACATGTTGCATGACATCTCAGCTCTACTACATGTTGTCATGACATCTCAGCTCTACTACATGTTGTCATGACATCTCAGCTCTACTACATTTTGCATGACATCTCAGCTCTACTACATTTTGCATGGCATCTCAGCTCTACTACATTTGGCATGACATCTCAGCTCTACTACATGTTGCATGACATCTCAGCTCTACTACATGTTGCATGGCATCTCAGCTCTACTACATGTTGCATGACATCTCAGCTCTACTACATGTTGCATGACATCTCAGCTCTACTACATGTTACATGGCATCTCAGCTCTACTACATTTTGCATGGCATCTCAGCTCTACTACATGTTGCATGACATCTCAGCTCTACTACATGTTGCATGACATCTCAGCTCTACTACATGTTGCATGGCATCTCAGCTCTACTACATTTTGCATGACATCTCAGCTCTACTACATGTTGCATGACATCTCAGCTCTACTACATGTTGCATGACATCTCAGCTCTTCTACATTTGTCATGACATCTCAGCTCTACTACATGTTGCATGACATCTCAGCTCTACTACATGTTGCATGGCATCTCAACTCTACTACATGTTGCATGACATCTCAACTCTACTACATGTTGCATGACATCTCAACTCTACTACATGTTGCATGACATCTCAACTCTACTACATGTTGCATGGCATCTCAGCTCTACTACATGTTGCATGACATCTCAGCTCTACTACATTTGTCATGACATCTCAGCTCTACTACATGTTGCATGGCATCTCAGCTCTACTACATGTTGCATGGCATCTCAGCTCTACTACATGTTGCATGGCATCTCAGCTCTACTACATTTTGCATGACATCTCAGCTCTACTACATGTTGCATGGCATCTCAGCTCTACTACATTTTGCATGACATCTCAGCTCTACTACATGTTGCATGGCATCTCAGCTCTACTACATTTTGCATGACATCTCAGCTCTACTACATTTTGCATGGCATCTCAGCTCTACTACATTTGGCATGACATCTCAGCTCTACTACATGTTGCATGACATCTCAGCTCTACTACATGTTGCATGGCATCTCAGCTCTACTACATGTTGCATGACATCTCAGCTCTACTACATGTTGCATGACATCTCAGCTCTACTACATGTTACATGGCATCTCAGCTCTACTACATTTTGCATGGCATCTCAGCTCTACTACATGTTGCATGACATCTCAGCTCTACTACATGTTGCATGACATCTCAGCTCTACTACATGTTGCATGGCATCTCAGCTCTACTACATTTTGCATGACATCTCAGCTCTACTACATGTTGCATGACATCTCAGCTCTACTACATGTTGCATGACATCTCAGCTCTTCTACATTTGTCATGACATCTCAGCTCTACTACATGTTGCATGACATCTCAGCTCTACTACATGTTGCATGGCATCTCAACTCTACTACATGTTGCATGACATCTCAACTCTACTACATGTTGCATGACATCTCAACTCTACTACATGTTGCATGACATCTCAACTCTACTACATGTTGCATGGCATCTCAGCTCTACTACATTTTGCATGACATCTCAGCTCTACTACATGTTGCATGACATCTCAGCTCTACTACATGTTGTCATGACATCTCAGCTCTACTACATGTTGTCATGACATCTCAGCTCTACTACATTTTGCATGACATCTCAGCTCTACTACATTTTGCATGGCATCTCAGCTCTACTACATTTGGCATGACATCTCAGCTCTACTACATGTTGCATGACATCTCAGCTCTACTACATGTTGCATGGCATCTCAGCTCTACTACATGTTGCATGACATCTCAGCTCTACTACATGTTGCATGACATCTCAGCTCTACTACATGTTACATGGCATCTCAGCTCTACTACATTTTGCATGGCATCTCAGCTCTACTACATGTTGCATGACATCTCAGCTCTACTACATGTTGCATGACATCTCAGCTCTACTACATGTTGCATGGCATCTCAGCTCTACTACATTTTGCATGACATCTCAGCTCTACTACATGTTGCATGACATCTCAGCTCTACTACATGTTGCATGACATCTCAGCTCTTCTACATTTGTCATGACATCTCAGCTCTACTACATGTTGCATGACATCTCAGCTCTACTACATGTTGCATGGCATCTCAACTCTACTACATGTTGCATGACATCTCAACTCTACTACATGTTGCATGACATCTCAACTCTACTACATGTTGCATGACATCTCAACTCTACTACATGTTGCATGGCATCTCAGCTCTACTACATGTTGCATGACATCTCAGCTCTACTACATTTGTCATGACATCTCAGCTCTACTACATGTTGCATGGCATCTCAGCTCTACTACATGTTGCATGGCATCTCAGCTCTACTACATGTTGCATGGCATCTCAGCTCTACTACATTTTGCATGACATCTCAGCTCTACTACATGTTGCATGGCATCTCAGCTCTACTACATTTTGCATGACATCTCAGCTCTACTACATGTTGCATGGCATCTCAGCTCTACTACATTTTGCATGACATCTCAGCTCTACTACATTTTGCATGGCATCTCAGCTCTACTACATTTGGCATGACATCTCAGCTCTACTACATGTTGCATGACATCTCAGCTCTACTACATGTTGCATGGCATCTCAGCTCTACTACATGTTGCATGACATCTCAGCTCTACTACATGTTGCATGACATCTCAGCTCTACTACATGTTACATGGCATCTCAGCTCTACTACATTTTGCATGGCATCTCAGCTCTACTACATGTTGCATGACATCTCAGCTCTACTACATGTTGCATGACATCTCAGCTCTACTACATGTTGCATGGCATCTCAGCTCTACTACATTTTGCATGACATCTCAGCTCTACTACATGTTGCATGACATCTCAGCTCTACTACATGTTGCATGACATCTCAGCTCTTCTACATTTGTCATGACATCTCAGCTCTACTACATGTTGCATGACATCTCAGCTCTACTACATGTTGCATGGCATCTCAACTCTACTACATGTTGCATGACATCTCAACTCTACTACATGTTGCATGACATCTCAACTCTACTACATGTTGCATGACATCTCAACTCTACTACATGTTGCATGGCATCTCAGCTCTACTACATGTTGCATGACATCTCAGCTCTACTACATTTGTCATGACATCTCAGCTCTACTACATGTTGCATGGCATCTCAGCTCTACTACATGTTGCATGGCATCTCAGCTCTACTACATGTTGCATGGCATCTCAGCTCTACTACATGTTGCATGGCATCTCAGCTCTACTACATTTTGCATGACATCTCAGCTCTACTACATGTTGCATGGCATCTCAGCTCTACTACATGTTGCATGACATCTCAGCTCTACTACATGTTGCATGACATCTCAGCTCTACTACATGCTGCATGACATCTCAGCTCTACTACATTTTGCATGACATCTCAGCTCTACTACATGTTGCATGGCATCTCAACTCTACTACATGTTGCATGACATCTCAACTCTACTACATGTTGCATGACATCTCAACTCTACTACATGTTGCATGACATCTCAACTCTACTACATGTTGCATGGCATCTCAGCTCTACTACATGTTGCATGACATCTCAGCTCTACTACATTTGTCATGACATCTCAGCTCTACTACATGTTGCATGGCATCTCAGCTCTACTACATGTTGCATGGCATCTCAGCTCTACTACTATTTTTGCATGGCATCTCAGCTCTACTACATTTTGCATGACATCTCAGCTCTACTACATGTTGCATGGCATCTCAGCTCTACTACATTTTGCATGACATCTCAGCTCTACTACATGTTGCATGGCATCTCAGCTCTACTACATTTTGCATGACATCTCAGCTCTACTACATTTTGCATGGCATCTCAGCTCTACTACATTTGGCATGACATCTCAGCTCTACTACATGTTGCATGACATCTCAGCTCTACTACATGTTGCATGGCATCTCAGCTCTACTACATGTTGCATGACATCTCAGCTCTACTACATGTTGCATGACATCTCAGCTCTACTACATGTTACATGGCATCTCAGCTCTACTACATTTTGCATGGCATCTCAGCTCTACTACATGTTGCATGACATCTCAGCTCTACTACATGTTGCATGACATCTCAGCTCTACTACATGTTGCATGGCATCTCAGCTCTACTACATTTTGCATGACATCTCAGCTCTACTACATGTTGCATGACATCTCAGCTCTACTACATGTTGCATGACATCTCAGCTCTTCTACATTTGTCATGACATCTCAGCTCTACTACATGTTGCATGACATCTCAGCTCTACTACATGTTGCATGGCATCTCAACTCTACTACATGTTGCATGACATCTCAACTCTACTACATGTTGCATGACATCTCAACTCTACTACATGTTGCATGACATCTCAACTCTACTACATGTTGCATGGCATCTCAGCTCTACTACATGTTGCATGACATCTCAGCTCTACTACATTTGTCATGACATCTCAGCTCTACTACATGTTGCATGGCATCTCAGCTCTACTACATGTTGCATGGCATCTCAGCTCTACTACATGTTGCATGGCATCTCAGCTCTACTACATGTTGCATGGCATCTCAGCTCTACTACATTTTGCATGACATCTCAGCTCTACTACATGTTGCATGGCATCTCAGCTCTACTACATGTTGCATGACATCTCAGCTCTACTACATGTTGCATGACATCTCAGCTCTACTACATGCTGCATGACATCTCAGCTCTACTACATTTTGCATGACATCTCAGCTCTACTACATGTTGCATGACATCTCAGCTCTACTACATGTTGCATGACATCTCAGCTCTACTACATGTTGCATGACATCTCAGCTCTACTACATGTTGCATGAGATCTCAGCTCTACTACATGTTGCATGACATCTCAGCTCTACTACATTTTGCATGGCATCTCAGCTCTACTATATGTTGCATGACATCTCAGCTCTACTACATGTTGCATGACATCTCAGCTCTACTACATGTTGCATGAGATCTCAGCTCTACTACATGTTGCATGACATCTCAGCTCTACTACATTTTGCATGACATCTCAGCTCTACTACATGTTGCATGGCATCTCAACTCTACTACATGTTGCATGACATCTCAACTCTACTACATGTTGCATGACATCTCAACTCTACTACATGTTGCATGACATCTCAACTCTACTACATGTTGCATGGCATCTCAGCTCTACTACATGTTGCATGACATCTCAGCTCTACTACATTTGTCATGACATCTCAGCTCTACTACATGTTGCATGGCATCTCAGCTCTACTACATGTTGCATGGCATCTCAGCTCTACTACATGTTGCATGGCATCTCAGCTCTACTACATGTTGCATGGCATCTCAGCTCTACTACATTTTGCATGACATCTCAGCTCTACTACATGTTGCATGGCATCTCAGCTCTACTACATGTTGCATGACATCTCAGCTCTACTACATGTTGCATGACATCTCAGCTCTACTACATGCTGCATGACATCTCAGCTCTACTACATTTTGCATGACATCTCAGCTCTACTACATGTTGCATGACATCTCAGCTCTACTACATGTTGCATGACATCTCAGCTCTACTACATGTTGCATGACATCTCAGCTCTACTACATGTTGCATGAGATCTCAGCTCTACTACATGTTGCATGACATCTCAGCTCTACTACATTTTGCATGGCATCTCAGCTCTACTATATGTTGCATGACATCTCAGCTCTACTACATGTTGCATGACATCTCAGCTCTACTACATGTTGCATGAGATCTCAGCTCTACTACATGTTGCATGACATCTCAGCTCTACTACATTTTGCATGACATCTCAGCTCTACTACATGTTGCATGGCGTCTCAGCTCTACTACATTTTGCATGACATCTCAGCTCTACTACATGTTGCATGACATCTCAGCTCTACTACATGTTGCATGGCATCTCAGCTCTACTACATTTTGCATGGCATCTCAGCTCTACTACATTTTGCATGGCATCTCAGCTCTACTACATTTTGCATGACATCTCAGCTCTACTACATTTTGCATGGAATCTCAGCTCTACTACATTTTGCATGGCATCTCAGCTCTACTACATTTTGCATGACATCTCAGCTCTACTACATTTTGCATGACATCTCAGCTCTACTACATTTTGCATGACATCTCAGCTCTACTACATTTTGCATGACATCTCAGCTCTACTACATTTTGCATGACATCTCAGCTCTACTACATTTTGCATGGCATCTCAGCTCTACTACATGTTGCATGGCATCTCAGCTCTACTACATGTTGCATGGCATCTCAGCTCTACTACATGTTGCATGGCATCTCAGCTCTACTACATGTTGCATGGCATCTCAGCTCTACTACATGTTGCATGGCATCTCAGCTCTACTACATGTTGCATGGCATCTCAGCTCTACTACATTTGGCATGACATCTCAGCTCTACTACATTTTGCATGACATCTCAGCTCTACTACATGTTGCATGGCATCTCAGCTCTACTACATTTGGCATGACATCTCAGCTCTACTACATTTTGCATGACATCTCAGCTCTACTACATTTTGCATGGCATCTCAGCTCTACTACATTTTGCATGACATCTCAGCTCTACTACATTTTGCATGGCATCTCAGCTCTACTACATTTTGCATGACATTTCAGCTCTACTACATTTTGCATGACATCTCAACTCTACTACATTTTGCATGGCATCTCAGCTCTACTACATGTTGCATGGCATCTCAGCTCTACTACATGTTGCATGGCATCTCAGCTCTACTACATGTTGCATGGCATCTCAACTCTACTACATGTTGCATGACATCTCAGCTCTACTACATGTTGCATGACATCTCAGCTCTACTACATGTTGCATGGCATCTTAGCTCTACTACATGTTGCATGGCATCTCAGCTCTACTACATGTTGCATGGCATCTCAGCTCTACTACATGTTGCATGACATCTCAGCTCTACTACATGTTGCATGGCATCTCAGCTCTACTGCATGTTGCATGGCATCTCCGCTCTACTACATGTTGCATGGCATCTCAGCTCTACTACATGTTGCATGACATCTCAGCTCTACTACATTTGTCATGACATCTCAACTCTACTACATGTTGCATGACATCTCAGCTCTACTACATGTTGCATGGCATCTCAGCTCTACTACATGTTGCATGACATCTCAGCTCTACTACATGTTGCATGGCATCTCAGCTCTACTACATGTTACATGGCATCTCAGCTCTACTACATGTTGCATGGCATCTCAGCTCTACTACATGTTACATGGCATCTCAGCTCTACTACATGTTGCATGACATCTCAGCTCTACTACATTTGTCATGACATCTCAACTCTACTACATTTTGCATGGCATCTCAGCTCTACTACATTTGTCATGACATCTCAACTCTACTACATTTTGCATGACATCTCAGCTCTACTACATGTTGCATGGCATCTCAGCTCTACTACATGTTGCATGACATCTCAGCTCTACTACATGTTGCATGACATCTCAGCTCTACTACATGTTGCATGACATCTCAGCTCTACTACATGTTGCATGGCATCTCAGCTCTACTACATGTTGCATGACATCTCAGCTCTACTACATGTTGTCATGACATCTCAGCTCTACTGCATGTTGCATGACATCTCAGCTCTACTACATGTTGTCATGACATCTCAGCTCTACTACATGATGTCATGACATCTCAGCTCTACTACATGTTGTCATGACATCTCAGCTCTACTACATTTGTCATGACATCTCAGCTCTAATACATGTTGTCATGACATCTCAGCTCTACTACATTTGTCATGACATCTCAGCTCTACTACATGTTGTCATGACATCTCAGCTCTACTACATGTTGTCATGACATCTCAGCTCTACTACATTTGTCATGACATCTCAGCTCTACTACATTTGTCATGACATCTCAGCTCTACTACATGTTGTCATGACATCTCAGCTCTACTACATGTTGTCATGACATCTCAGCTCTACTACATGTTGTCATGACATCTCAACTCTACTACATGTTGTCATGACATCTCAGCTCTACTACATTTGTCATGACATCTCAGCTCTACTACATGTTGTCATGACATCTCAGCTCTACTACATGTTGTCATGACATCTCAGCTCTACTACATGTTGTCATGACATCTCAGCTCTACTACATGTTGTCATGACATCTCAGCTCTACTACATGTTGTCATGACATCTCAGCTCTACTACATGTTGTCATGACATCTCAGCTCTACTACATGTTGTCATGACATCTCAGCTCTACTACATGTTGTCATGACATCTCAGCTCTACTACATGTTGTCATGACATCTCAGCTCTACTACATGTTGTCATGACATCTCAGCTCTACTACATGTTGTCATGACATCTCAGCTCTACTACATGTTGTCATGACATCTCAGCTCTACTACATGTTGTCATGACATTACTAGTTAAAAGTCCTAAAAGTCCATCTGCTGCTGACCTTATCCTCGAATAGAAACCTAATTGTAATTAAACATCTATAAATGACTAATTAACCTATTAATGACTAAATGTTGTAGTTCAGTGTCATCGAGGTCATGAGGTCATGGGGTAGTCACACCGGGTTTGGAATGGTTCAGCTGCCATCTCTCCCCCGGTCCGAGACTAGAGTCCTGTTCACATCTCAGCTCTACTACATGTTGCATGACATCTCAGCTCTACTACATGTTGTCATGACATCTCAACTCTACTAGGAAACAGATCAAAATGGTTCAAAACAGAGTGGGAGATGTTTTTTTTTGTTTTGTTTTGCAAAAACGGCGATGCTACGGCGTACCGGCAATGACCACGATTGTGAGGTCGTGTCTAACACTTGAAATGTGAGTTCTTCGTGGTAGTGTGTGTGTGGAGTGCTATGTTTATTTTGGCAATAGCAGGTTATTTCCATACCTGTGGATCAGGAGGGGGGGGGGGGGGGGGGACCTAGGAGGGGGACCAAGGCCAAAACCCCTCGTGTCTACACTTGACACTTACACGTGACTTCAGAATACAAAGATCGCATTAAAAAGGTTGCTTTGTGGTCTGATTATATTCAGATCTGGTACGTTGGGGGTGGCAGGTAGCCTAGTGGTTAGAGGCAGGTAGCCTAGTGGTTAGAGGCAGGTAGCCTAGTGGTTAGAGGCAGATAGCCTAGTGGTTAGAGGCAGGTAGCCTAGTGGTTAGAGGCAGGTAGCCTAGTGGTTAGAGTGTAGAGGAGGCAGGTAGCCTAGTGGTTAGAGTGTAGGGGTGGCAGGTAGCCTAGTGGTTAGAGTGTAGGGGTGGCAGGTAGCCTAGTGGTTAGAGTGTAGGGGTGGCAGGTAGCCTAGTGGTTAGAGTGTAGAGGCGGCAGGGTAGCCTAGTGGTTAGAGTGTAGGGGCGGCAGGTAGCCTAGTGGTTAGAGTGTAGAGGTGGCAGGTAGCCTGGTGGTTAGAGTGTAGAGGTGGCAGGGTAGCCTAGTGGTTAGAGTGTAGAGGTGGCAGGGTAGCCTAGTGATTAGAGGCAGGTAGCCTAGTGGTTAGAGTGTAGAGGTGGCAGGGTAGCCTAGTGGTTAGAGTGTAGTGGAGGCAGGTAGCCTAGTGGTTAGAGTGTAGGGGTGGCAGGTAGCCTAGTGGTTAGAGTGTAGGGGCGGCAGGTAACCTAGTGGTTAGAGTGTAGGGGGCGGCAGGTAGCCTAGTGGTTAGAGTGTAGGGGCGGCAGGTAACCTAGTGGTTAGAGTGTAGGGGGCGGCAGGTAGCCTAGTGGTTAGAGTGTAGGGGTGGCAGGTAGCCTAGTGGTTAGAGTGTAGGGGGCGGCAGGTAGCCTAGTGGTTAGAGTGTAGGGTGGCAGGTAGCCTAGTGGTTAGAGTGTAGGGGCGGCAGGTAACCTAGTGGTTAGAGTGTAGGGGGCGGCAGGTAGCCTAGTGGTTAGAGTGTAGAGGAGGCAGGTAGCCTAGTGGTTAGAGTGTAGGGGCGGCAGGTAACCTAGTGGTTAGAGTGTAGGGGGCGGCAGGTAGCCTAGTGGTTAGAGTGTAGGGGTGGCAGGTAGCCTAGTGGTTAGAGTGTAGGGGCGGCAGGTAACCTAGTGGTTAGAGTGTAGGGGGCGGCAGGTAGCCTAGTGGTTAGAGTGTAGAGGAGGCAGGTAGCCTAGTGGTTAGAGTGTAGGGGCGGCAGGTAACCTAGTGGTTAGAGTGTAAGGGGCGGCAGGTAGCCTAGTGGTTAGAGTGTAGGGGTGGCAGGTAGCCTAGTGGTTAGAGTGTAGGGGCGGCAGGTAGCCTAGTGGTTAGAGTGTAGGGGCGACAGGTAGCCTAGTGGTTAGAGTGTTGGGCCGGTATGCGTAAAGGTTGCTGGTTCGAACCCCCCGAGCTGACAAAGTAAAAATCTGTCATTCGGCCCCTGAACAAGGCAGTTAACCCACTGTTCCTAGGCCGTCATTGTAAATAATAATTTGTTCTTATATTCCCTCGTCCTTTCTCTCTCTGGACACATAGTCCTCCGTCCTTTCTCTCTCTGGACACATAGTCCTCCGTCCTTTCTCTATCTGGACACATAGTCCTCCGTCCTTTCTCTCTCTGGACACATAGTCCTCCGTCGTTTCTCTCTCTGGACACATATTCCCCCGTCCTTTCTCTCTCTGGACACATAGTCCCCTCGTCCTTTCTCTATCTGGACACATATTCCCTCGTCCTTTCTCTCTCTGGACACATAGTCCTCCGTCCTTTCTCTCTCTGGACACATAGTCCTCCGTCCTTTCTCTATCTGGACACATAGTCCTCCGTCCTTTCTCTATCTGGACACATAGTCCTCCGTCCTTTCTCTCTCTGGACACATTGTCCTCCGTCCTTTCTCTCTCTGGACACATATTCCCTCGTCCTTTCTCTCTCTGGACACATAGTCCTCCGTCCTTTCTCTATCTGGACACATAGTCCTCCGTCCTTTCTCTATCTGGACACATAGTCCTCCCGTCCTTTCTCTCTCTGGACACATAGTCCCTCGTCTTTTCTCTATCTGGACACATATTCCCCCGTCCTTTCTCTATCTGGACACATAGTCCTCCCGTCCTTTCTCTCTCTGGACACATATTCCCCCGTCCTTTCTCTATCTGGACACATAGTCCTCCGTCCTTTCTCTCTCTGGACACATAGTCCCCTCGTCCTTTCTCTATCTGGACACATATTCCCTCGTCCTTTCTCTCTCTGGACACATAGTCCCCTCGTCCTTTCTCTCTCTGGACACATAGTCCCCTCGTCCTTTCTCTATCTGGACACATATTCCCTCGTCCTTTCTCTCTCTGGACACATAGTCCCCCGTCCTTTCTCTATCTGGACACATAGTCCTCCGTCCTTTCTCTCTCTGGACACATAGTCCCTCGTCCTTTCTCTATCTGGACACATAGTCCTCCGTCCTTTCTCTCTCTGGACACATAGTCCTCCGTCCTTTCTCTATCTGGACACATAGTCCTCCGTCCTTTCTCTCTCTGGACACATAGTCCTCCATCCTTTCGCTATCTGGAGAGAAATTGATTTCACATGACTCGGAATACAGATATTCATATGTATGCATATGTATATCAATGAAGGATGTAGGTCATGTTGTCAGTCTGGTGTAGAAGGATTGTTCTACTCCGTTATATCACCATCACCAGCTGGGTGTCCTGGAGTTTTAAATACTTGTTTTATTTCCTGGACCCAACATTTATACATTTAACAGAAAACCAGTCAGTATCTGGTGTGACCACCATTTGCCTCATGCAGCGCGACACATCTCCTTCACATAGAGTTGATCAGGCTGTTGATTGTGGCCTGTGGAATGTTGTCCCACTCCTCATCAATGGCTGTGTGAAGTTGCTGGATATTGGAGGGAACTGGAACACGCTGTCGTACACAACTATCCAGAGCATCCTAAACATGCTCAATGGGTGACATGTCTGGTGAGTATGCAGGCCATGGAAGAACTGGGACATTTTCAGCTTCCAGGAATTGTGTACAGATCCTTGTGACACGGGGCTGTGCACTATCACACTGAAACATGAGGTGATGGAGGAAAATGAATGGCACGACATCGGCCCTCAGGATCTCTTTACAGTTTCTCTGAGCATTCAAAAAGCCTTTGATGAAATGCAATTGTGTTTGTTGTCTGTAGCTTATGCCTGCCCCATACATATTATATACATTGCCTTGCAAAAGTATTCATCCCCCTTTCCTATTTTGCTGCATTACAACGTGTAATTTAAATGTTTTTTATTTTTGGATTTCATGTAATGGACGAACACAAAATAATTCAAATTGGTGACGTGAAATGAAAAAAATTGAATTTTTCTTTTCAACAGAAAAGTGGTTTGTGCATATGTATTCAGCCCCTTTGCTATGAAACCCCTGAATAAGATCTGGTGCAACCAATTACCTTCAGAAGTCACATAATTAGTTAAATAAAGTCCACCTGTGTGCAATCTAAGTGTCACATGATCTGTCACATGATCTCAGATGAAGTTTACATACACTTAGGTTGGAGTTATTAAAACTCGTTTTTCAACCACTCCACACATTTCTTGTTAATTAACAAACTATAGTTTTTGGCCAGTCGGTTAGGACATCTACAGTGCTGCGAAAAAGTATTTGCCCCTTTCCCGATTTCTTATTTTTTTGCACATTTGTCACAGTTAAATATTTCAGATCATCAAACAATTTGAAATATTACACAAAGATAACCCAAGTAAACACAAAATGCCGTTTTTAAGTGATCATTTTATTTATTAAGGGAAAAAGCTATTCGGACCCTATGTGAAAAAGCAATCCCCCCCCCCCCTTGTTAAATCATGACTTTACTGTGGTTAATCACATTTTTTGGAAAGCTGAGTTCAATTTCACTAGCCACACCCAGGTCTGATTACTGCCAGGCCTGATTACTGCCAGGCCTGATTGCTGCCAGGCCTGATTACTGCCAGGCCTGATTACTGCCAGACCTGATTACTGCCAGACCTGATTTCTGCCAAGCCTGATTACTGCCAGACCTGATTACTGCCAGACCTGATTTCTGCCAGGCCTGATTACTGCCAGACCTGATTACTGCCAGACCTGATTACTGCCAGGCCTGATTACTGCCAGACCTGATTACTGCCAGGCCTGATTACTGCCAGGCCTGATTTCTGCCAGGCCTGATTACTGCCAGGTCTGATTACTGCCAGACCTGATTACTGCCAGGCCTGATTACTGCCAGGCCTGATTACTGCCAGACCTGATTACTGCCAGACCTGATTACTGCCAGACCTGATTACTGCCAGGCCTGATTACTGCCAGGCCTGATTTCTGCCAGGCCTGATTTCTGCCAGGCCTGATTACTGCCAGGCCTGATTACTGCCAGGCCTGATTACTGCCAGGCCTGATTACTGCCAGACCTGATTACTGCCAGGCCTGATTACTGCCAGACCTGATTACTGCCAGGCCTGATTACTGCCAGGCCTGATTTCTGCCAGGCCTGATTTCTGCCAGGCCTGATTACTGCCAGGCCTGATTACTGCCAGGCCTGATTACTGCCAGGCCTGATTACTGCCAGGTCTGATTACTGCCAGACCTATTGAATCAAGAAATCACTTAAATAGAACCTGTCTGACAAAGTGAAGTAGGCCAAAAGATCTCAAAAAACAAGACATCATGCCGCGATCCAAAGAAATCGCGAACAGATGTGAAACAGAGTAATTGACATCTATCAGTCTGTAAAGGGTTACAAAGCCATTTCTAAAGCTTTGGGACTCCAGCGAATCACGTGAGAGCCATTATCCACAAATGGAGAACATTTGGAACAGTGGTGAACCTTCCCGGCTGACCAAAATTACCCCAAGAGCGCAGCGACGACTCATCCAAGAGGTCACAAAAGAACCCACAACAACATCTAAAGAACTACAGGCCTCACTTGCCTCAGCTAAGGTCAGTGTTCATGACTCAACCATAAGAAAGAGACTGGGCAAAAATGGCATCCGTGGCAGAGTTCCAAGGTGAAAACCACTGCTGACCAAAAATAACATCTCGTCTCGTCTCACTTTTGGCAAAAAAAACATCTTGATGATCCCCAAGGCTTTTGTGAAAATATTCTGTGGACTGACGAGACAAAATGTAAAACTTTTTGGAAAGTGTGTGTCCCGTTACATCTGGCGTAAAAGTAACATTTCAGAAATAGAACATCATGCCAACAGTCCAATATGGTGTTGGTAGTGTGATGGTCTGGGGCTGCTTTGCTGCTTCAGGACCTGGACGACAAGCTGTGATCGATGGAACCATGAATTCTGCTCTCTACCAAAAAATCCTCAAGGAGAATGTCCGGCCATCAGTTCGTGACCTCAAGCTGAAGCTGCACTTGGGTTCTGCAGCAGGACAATGATCCAAAACACAACAGCAAGTCCACCTCTGAATGGCTTAAAAAAAACAAAATGAAGATTTTGGAGTTGAATCCGATTGAGATGCTGTGGCGTGACCTTAGAAAGGCGGTTCATGCTCGAAAACCCTCCAATGGGGCTGAATTAAAACAATTCTGCAAAGAAGAGTGGGCCAAAATTCCTCCACAGTGATGTGAAAGACTCATTGCCAGTTATCGCAAAAGCTTGATTGCAGTTGTTGCTGCTGAGGGTGGCACAACCAGTTATTAGGTTTAGGGGGCAATTACTTTTTCACATAGGGCCATGAAGGTCCAGATATCTTTTTTCATCACTTAATCATCACTTAACTGCATTTAGTGTTGACTTGGGTTACCTTTGTGTAATATTAACATTTGTTTGATGATCTGAAACAATTTAAGTACAAATGTGCAAAAAAAAAAAAGAAATCAGGAAGGGGGCAAATATTTTTCCATCAATTGTTTCCAGGCAGATTATTTCACTTATAATTCACTGTATCACAATTCCAGTGGGTCAGAAGTTTACATACACTAAGTTGACTGTGCCTTTAAACAGCGTGGAAAATTCTAGAAAATGATGTCATGGTTTTAGAAGCTTCTGATAGGCTAATTGACATAATTTGAGTCAATTGGAGGTGTACCTGTAGATGTATTTCAAGGCCTACCTTCAAACTCAGTGCCTCTTTGCTTGACATCATGGGAAAATCAAAAGAAATCAGCAAAGAAAAAATTGTAGACCTCCACAAGTCTGGTTCATCCTTAGGAGCAATTTCCAAACACCTGAAGGTACCACGTTCATCTGTACAAACAATAGTATACAGGTATAAACACGCATCATACCGCTCAGGAAGGAGACACGTTCTGTCTCCTAGAGATGAACGTACTTTGGTATGAAAAGTGCAAATCAATCCCAGAACAACAGCAAAGGACCTTGTGAAGATGCTGGAGGAAACAGGTACAAAAGTATCTATATCCACAGTAAAACGAGTCCTATATCGATATAACCTGAAAGGCCACTCAGCAAGGAAGAAGCCACTGCTCCAAAACCGCCATTAAAAAGCCCGACTACGGTTTGCAACTGCACATGGGGACAGATATCATACTTTTGGGAGAAATGTCCTCTCGTCTGATGAAACAAAAATATAACTGTTTGGCCATAATGACCATTATTATGTTTGAAGGAAAAAGGTGGAGGCTTGCAAGCCGAAGAACACCATCCCAACCGTGAAGCACGGGGGTGGCTGCATCATGGTTGTGGAGGTGCTTTGCTGCAGGAGGGACTGGTGCACTTCACAAAATAGATGATATCATGAGGAAGGATAAGTATATGGATATATTGAAGCAACATCTAAAGACATCAGTCAGGAAGTTAAAGCTTGGTCGCAAATGGGTCTTCCAAATGGACAAGTTGTGTTAAAATGGCTTAAGGACAACAAAGTCAAGGTATTGGAGGGGCCATCACAAAACCCTGACCTCAATTCTATAGAATTTTTTGGGGCAGAACTGAAAAAGCATGCACGAGCAAGGAGGCCTGCAAACCTGACTCAGTTACACCAGCTGTGTCAGGAGGAATGGGCCAAAAATTCATGCAACTTATTGTGGGAAGCTTGTGGAAGGCTTCCCGAAATGCTTGACCCAAGTTAAACAATTTAAAGGCAATGCTACCAAATACTAATTGAGTGTATGTAATCGTCTGATCCACTGGGAATGTGATGAAAGAAATAAAAGCTGAAATAAATCATACACATTTTGTATCTTCAAAGTGGTAGGCATGTTGTGTAAATCAAATGATACAAACACCCCCCAAAAAACTATTTTAATTCCAGTTTGTAACAAAATAGGACAAATGCCAAAGGGGGGGGGGGGGGGGGGGGGTGAATACTTTCGCAAGCCTTTGTACATGTATGTATTATGTGTATGTATGTAGTATGTGTATGTACAGGACAGAGGAGCCTCTTAAAGAAGAAGTTACAGGTCTGTGAGAGCCAGAAATCTTGCTTGTTTGTAGGTGACCAAATACTTATTTTCCACCATAATTTGCAAATAAATTCATTAAGAATCCTACAATGTGGTTTTGTGGATTTTTTTACTCATTTTGTCTGTCATAGTTGAAGCGTACCTATGATGACAATTACAGGCCTCTCTCGTCTTTTTAAGTGGGAGAACTTGCACAATTGGTGGCTGACTAAATACTTTTTTGCCCCACTGTATGTAGTATGTGTATGTATGTAGTACATGTGTATGTATTATGTGTATGTATGTAGTATGTGTATGTATGTAGTCCATGTATGTAGTAGGTGTATGTATGTAGCATGTGTATGTATGTAGCATGCGTATGTATGTAGTATGTGTATGTATGTAGTCCATGTATGTAGTATGTGTATGTATGTAGCATGTGTATGTATGTAGCATGTGTATGTATGTATGTAGTATGTGTATGTATGTAGCATGTGTATGTATGTGTTATGCACGTGAGTGAGGACCCAAAAGCGGTTTAACAAAAACAGAGTCCTTTAATGTCAAAACACAGGGAAGACATAGATCCTCTTCAGATGTATATAATGGCAAAATAGACAACCCGCAGAGAGGGCGACAAATGAATCATAAAGTCCTTCTGATATGCACAGAAGAGTCCCCCTTCTTAGCAGCAGAGGAGAATAGCTGGGTTAGAGTCCCCTTCTTAGCAGCAGAGGAGAATAGCTGGGTTAGCGGCGACAGACTGCTGGTCTCTCTGGGTAGGCGCGGGTCGTAGAGGACAGAGGTACCTGATCACACGTAGCATCAGATGAACAGGCAGATTCCGACAGGACAGGACAAGGGTGAAGCAAACGAGACGATAGTTTGGTTCTGGCATGATAAACTCAAACGAGAATCTGACAAAGACAGAAGCAGGAACAGAGAGAGAAATAGAGAACTAAACAGAGGAAAAAGGGTGAACGAGGTAGTTTAGAGAAGATGAGGAACAGCTGGGGGAAGGAGAGGAAGAGAAGGTAACCTAATACGACCAGCAGAGGGAGACGGAGTGAAGAGAAAGAACAGGAACAAGACATAATATGACAATACATGACATGTATGTAGCACGTGTATGTATGTAGCATGTGTATGTAGCATGTGTATGTATGTAGCATGTGTATGTATGTAGCATGTGTATGTATGTATGTAGTATGTGTATGTATGTAGTATGTGTATGTATGTAGTATGTGTATGTATGTAGTAGGTGTATGTATGTAGCATGTGTATGTATGTATGTAGCATGTGTATGTATGTAGCATGTGTATGTATGTATGTAGCATGTGTATGTATGTAGCATGTGTATGTATGTATGTAGCATGTGTATGTATGTAGCATGTGTATGTATGTAGTAGGTGTATGTATGTAGCATGTGTATGTATGTAGTATGTGTATGTATGTAGCATGTGTATGTATGTAGCATGTGTATGTATGTAGTATGTGTATGTATGTAGCATGTGTATGTATGTATGTAGCATGTGTATGTATGTAGCATGTGTATGTATGTAGCATGTGTATGTATGTAGTAGGTTTATGTATGTAGCATGTGTATGTATGTATGTAGCATGTGTATGTATGTAGCATGTGTATGTATGTAGTAGGTTTATGTATGTAGCATGTGTATGTATGTATGTAGCATGTGTATGTATGTATGTAGCATGTGTATGTATGTAGCATGTGTATGTATGTAGCATGTGTATGTATGTAGCATGTGTATGTATGTAGCATGTGTATGTATGTAGCATGTGTATGTATGTAGCATGTGTATGTATGTATGTAGCATGTGTATGTATGTAGCATGCGTATGTATGTAGCATGTGTATGTATGTAGCATGTGTATGTATGTAGCATGTGTATGTATGTATGTAGTCCATGTATGTAGTATGTGTATGTATGTAGCATGTGTATGTATGTAGCATGTGTATGTATGTATGTAGCATGTGTATGTATGTAGCATGTGTATGTATGTAGCATGTGTATGTATGTAGCATGTGTATGTATGTAGTATGTGTATGTATGTAGCATGTGTATGTATGTAGCATGTGTATGTATGTAGCATGTGTATGTATGTAGCATGTGTATGTATGTAGGATGTGCATTTATTTAGTATGTGTATGTATGTAGCATGTGTATGTATGTAGCATGTGTATGTATGTAGCATGTGTATGTATGTAGCATGTGTATGTATGTAGGATGTGCATTTATGTAGTATGTGTATGTATGTAGTACATGTATGTATTATGTTCAATATGGACTATTCCCTTTGTATTTACAAAATATAGTATGCAAATGCAATTTGTGGACAGACCCTATCTGAAAATAAACTATGTTCTGAAATATAATCTAGAGCTGGTTTCCCAGACATGGATCAAGCCTAGTCCTGGACTAGAATGTACTTTCAATGGAGTCTACACTGAGTGTACAAAACATTAGGAACACTTTCTCTTTCCATGACATAGACTGACCAGGCAAATCCAGGTGAAAGATATGATCCCTTATTGATGTCACTTGTTAAATCCACTTCAATCAGTGTAGTTGAAGGGGAGGAGACAGGGTTAAAGAAGGACTTTTAAGCCTTGAGACAATTGAGACATGCATTGTGTGTGTGTGTGCCATTCATGGGGGTGAATGGGCAAGACAAGATATTGAAGTGCCTTTGAATGGGGTATAGTAGTAGGTTCCAGGCATTCCGGTTTGTGTGTGTCAAGAACTGCTGTTTAAAAAAAAAAAGAGGACAAAGGAGGCTGATATGAATTGTGCAGAGCAACAGAAGGGCTACAGTTAGTCAACTGACAGTCCTGTACAAAATTGATGGCCAAAGACCTATGAAAGAATGCACAACTCATCGTACCTTGACACGAATGAGGAATGGCAAGCCGACGACCTTAAGAGTTCCTTAAGAGTTCCACTTCTTTCAGCAAAATAAAACAAGAAACTGCGGTTGCAGCGGGCTGAGGGAAAAAAGACACTGGACACTAGAGGATTGTAAAACACTGCTTGGTCTGTTGAATCCCGGGTCCCTGCTGTTTCACACTGATGGGAGGACTAGGGTATGGAGAAAACTTCATCAGTACATCTAAGGTGCATGGCTACGGTGTATGTAAACTTCCAACTTCAACTGTCTATCATGTAGCGCGTCATCATTGCAGGCTGGTGTTGGTGATGGTGTGTTTCACATTGGGCTCGTAGTCCAGGCTTAATCTCTGTCTGGGGAACTGGTCCTACAGTATGTACTGCTTAACAGCAGCGGAGACAGGAAGGAGACCAGACAGAGTGAGGGGACTTGACTTGGGACAGGAAGGAGACTAGACAGAGTGAGGGGACTTGACTTGGGACAGGAAGGGGACTAGACAGAGTGAAGGGACTTGACTCGGGACAGGAAGGAGACTAGACAGAGTGAGGGGACTTGACTTGGGACAGGAAGGGGACTAGACAGAGTGAAGGGACTTGACTCGGGACAGGAAGGAGACTAGACAGAGTGAGGGGACTTGACTTGGGACAGGAAGGAGACTAGACAGAGTGAGGGGACTTGACTTGGGACAGGAAGGGGACTAGACAGAGTGAAGGGACTTGACTCGGGACAGGAAGGAGACCAGACAGAGTGAGGGGACTTGACTTGAGACAGGAAGGAGACCAGACAGAGTGAGGGGACTTGACTTGGGACAGGAAGGGGACTAGACAGAGTGAGGGGACTTGACGTGGGACAGGAAGGGGACTAGACACAGTGAGGGGACTTGAATTGAGACAGGAAGGAGACCAGACAGAGTGAGGGGACTTGACTTGGAACAGGAAGGAGACCAGACAGAGTAAAGGGACTTACTTGACTTGAGACTGATGGGAGGAGTTCAGTTCACAGTATGTTACCCAGAAGCACCAGGGACAGAGTGGATGAAATGTTTGTTGCCCATCTTTCAGTCCAGAGCTGTTCTGGAGAAATGTTGGCACGATGTTGGCTGTACGATGTATACTATATGAGAACTAAGACACACCTGTCCAACATACCTGGAGACGGACTTGAAACACACACACACACACACACACACACACACACACACACACACACACACACACACACATAGAGGGAGTACCATTCACCACCTACAGGCGGTGCCAGAGTGGCAGGGCCTTTCAAACTGGAAACACCAAAACACGTCCCAAATGGTACCCTAATCCCTATGGAGTGCACTACTTTTGACAAAAAGCTATGGGCTTTGTTAGTGCACAATTGAGGGAATAGGGTACCACATAGAGAACTTCAAACACAGTTGATGATTTGATTGAGAGTTTGTGCGAGGTTTGTGTTGATGGTCAAGGGTTTCTGTTTATATATGTACAATAAAATCATTATCACAGTTTAACAAAATATAAAATAAATAACATTAATAATACTAAGTTTAAAGCATTTTGAGTGACAACAAGTCTAGTAAAGACCTAGGCATCATCTTCAGTCTTCTAACTACAGACAAGTGTTGTCCTCAAACTCCATTTCCCATGAAACAGTTGTTTAACTGTTAACAGACTTTTGTATGTTTTTAAATTTTTTATTGAGTCTTTTTTTTTTTTTTTTTGCACCTGGGATGGAAAATCTCTTAGCCCCCCCCCCCTGTTCCCCACCCTGATCGATCGACCAACCACAGCTCATCCCGATGCCTCTGATAGCCAATCACAGCAGTGAGGTGAGGGAGACAGTGGACAGGTCAAAGGTCAGAAGCGTAGTAGAGCAGCAGTGTCCAGGGGGTCCGGCAGAGGGGTCGGGGTCGGGAACGTTGTGTCTTTAACGTTGTGTGAACGTTGTGTCTTTAACGTGGTGTGAACGTTGTGTCTTTAACGTTGTGCGAACGTTGTGTGGACGTTAGAAAGTCACCCGTGTCTTTATTGCCGAGGTTTCTTTTACCTTCTCAAATCAGGACGTTTTGTCAGGAGAAAGTTAAACGATAACATGTCATTTGGAACAGAGCAGATTGCTGCGTGTAAATGTGAGTAACAGCTGTCACCACGAACAGTATGAACGATATCCAACATAAATAATGTCTCCGTCTTCCATGAACGCGTTTTGTTTTATTCTCCGTGAACAACCCTGTGTCTTCCAGTTACCTTGGCTTGTCAAAATGGCACCCTGTTCCCTATATGGTGCACTACTTTTGACCAAAAGCCCTATGTGGGTAGTGAACAACATTAGGGAACAGGAAGTCCCTAAGTGACATGATGAAGTTCATTAAAAAATAATTTATAGAAAAAGTGAAAGGGTTGGGCAACAAAAAAAACATCCTACAGAAAAATCACAAAACAAACATTATACAAATTCCCAAAAGGATATTTTCTCCTTAAGTGGTTATGGAATGGAGAGAGACAGAGCAGAGGGGATGAGGGATGGGAGAGAGAGGGAGAGAGAGAGAGAGATGAATGTGAGGGAGAGGGAGAGAGGAGTCTGAGAGGGAGGGAGAGAGAGAGAGATGAATGTGAGGGAGAGAGGAGTCTGAGAGGGAGGGAGAGAGAGAGAGATTAATGTGAGGGAGAGGGAGAGAGGAGTCTGAGAGGGAGAGAGAGAGATGAATGTGAGGGAGAGGGAGAGAGGAGTCTGAGAGGGAGGGAGAGAGAGAGAGAGAGAAGAATGTGAGGGAGAGGGAGAGAGGAGTCTGAGAGGGAGAGAGAGAGATGAATGTGAGGGAGAGGGAGAGAGGAGTCTGAGAGGGAGGGAGAGAGAGAGAGAGAAGAATGTGAGGGAGAGGGAGAGAGGAGTCTGAGAGGGAGAGAGAGAGAGAGAGAGAGATGAATGTGAGGGAGAGGGAGAGAGGAGTCTGAGAGGGAGAGAGAGAGAGAGAGAGAGAGAGAGAGAGAGAGAGAGAGAGAGAGAGAGAGAGATGAATGTGAGGGAGAAGGAGAGAGGAGTCTGAGAGGGAGAGAGAGAGAGATGAATGTGAGGGAGAGGGAGAGAGGAGTCTGAGAGGGAGAGAGAGAGAGATGAATGTGAGGGAGAGGGAGAGAGGAGTCTGAGAGGGAGAGAGAGAGAGAGAAAGAGAGAGAGAGAGAGAGAGAGAGAGAGAGAGAGAGAGGGAGAGGGATGAATGTGAGGGAGAGGGAGAGAGGAGTCAGAGGGAGAGAGAGAGAGAGAGAGAGAGAGAGGAGTGTGTGTGAGTGAGTGAAATGTTGTGAACCTAGGACTCTGAGGAGGTGTGGGAGCCATGGTGAACCAGTGATCTGTATATAGACGAGTTGAGGAAGCGAGGATAGGAGTCTCTGTGCATTAAGGTATAGATCTGAAGCTGGGCGTCCTCAAAGGTGTGGGGCGTAGGCTCCTGTATCTTCCTGTTAATCACCTCTCTCACCCGGGAGTCCAGACTCACCTAGGGGACGAGGGGTTGGAGAAGGGGATGTAGAGAGAGAGAGAGAAAGAGAGAGAGGGAGAGACAGAGACAGAGATTAGCCTTGGATTCTCAAAAACACTTAAACTACCAGCAAAGAAACTAAAGAGCATCACCACTCACAAATCCCTCTGAATTTGTAATCGATTTACAACTCAGTGGGTTTCTATAGGGGCATGTTGTGGTACGATTTACAACTCAGTGGGTTTCTATAGGGGCATGCTGTGGTACGATTTACAACTCAGTGGGTTTCTATAGGGGCATGTTGTGGTAGTACAGTATATACACTACATGGACAAAAGTATGTGGACACCTACTCGTCCAACATCTCATTCCAAAATCCTTTAGCTGCCATAACAGCCTCCACTCTTCTGGGAAGGCTTTCCACTAGATGTTGGAACATTGCTGCTATAACAGCCTCCACTCTTCTGGGAAGGCTTTCCACAAGATGTTGGAACATTGCTGCTATAATAGCCTCCACTCTTCTGGGAAGGCTTTCCACTAGATGTTGGAACATTGCTGCTATAACAACCTCCACTCTTCTGGGAAGGCTTTCCACTAGATGTTGGAACATTGCTGCTATAACAACCTCCACTCTTCTGGGAAGGCTTTCCACTAGATGTTGGAACATTGCTGCAGGGGGACTTGCTTCCATTCAGCCATAAGAGCATTAGTGAGGTCAGGTGCTGATGCGGGGCAATTAGAGCTGGCTCGCAGTCAGCGTTCCAATTCATCCCAAAGGTGTTCAATACGGTTGAGGTCAGAGCTCTGTGCAGGCCAGTCAAGTTCTTCCACACAGTTCTCAACAAACCATTTCTGCATGGACCTCGCTTCGTGTCATGCTGAAACAGGAAAGGATTTTCCCCAAACTGTTGCCACAAAGTTGGAAGCACAGAATCGTCATTGTAAGCTGTAGCATTAAGATATCTCTCTGACTAGGAGACTGGCTGAGTGGTGGTGGTATCTCTCTGACTAGGAGACTGGCTGAGTGGTGGTGGTATCTCTCTGTTCTACTCTCTGACTAGGAGACTGGCTGAGTGGTGGTGGTATCTCTCTGTTCTACTCTCTGACTAGCAGACTGGCTGAGTGGTGGTGGTATCTTTCTGTTATACTCTCAGACTAGGAGACTGGCTGAGTAGTGTTGATATCTCTCTGTTCTACTCTCTGACTAGGAGACTGGCTGAGTGGTGGTGGTATCTCTCTGACTAGGAGACTGGCTGAGTGGTGGTATCTCTCTGACTAGGAGACTGGCTGAGTGGTGGTGCTATCTCTCTGACTAGGAGACTGGCTGAGCGGTGGTGGTATCTCTCTGACTTGGAGACTAGCTGAGTGGTGGTGGTATCTCTCTGACTAGGAGACTGGCTGAGTGTTGGTGGTATCTGTCTGACTTGGAGACTGGCTGAGTGGTGGTGGTATCTCTCTGACTTGGAGACTGGCTGAGTGGTGATGGTATCTCTCTGACTAGGAGACTGGCTGAGTGGTGGTGGTATCTCTCTGACTAGGAGACTGTCTGAGTGGTGGTGGTATCTCTCTGTTCTACTCTCTGACTAGGAGACTGGCTGGGTGGTGGTGGTATCTCTCTGACTAGGAGACTGGCTGAGTGGTGGTGGTATCTCTCTGACTTGGAGACTGGCTGAGTGGTGGTGGTATCTCTCTGACTGGGAGACTGGCTGAGTGGTGGTGGTATCTCTCTGACTGGGAGACTGGCTGAGTGGTGGTCATATCTCTCTGTTCTACTCTCTGACTTGGAGACTGGCTGAGTGGTGGTGATATCTCTCTGACTAGGAGACTGGCTGAGTGGTGGTGGTATCTCTCTGACTAGGAGACTGGCTGAGTGGTGGTGATATCTCTCTGACTAGGAGACTGGCTGAGTGATGGTGGTATCTCTCTGACTAGGAGACTGGCTGAGTCGTGGTGGTATCTCTCTGACTTGGAGACTGGCTGAGTGGTGGTGGTATCTCTGTGACTAGGAGACTGGCTGAGTGGTGGTGGTATCTCTGTGACTAGGAGACTGGCTGAGTGGTGATATCTCTCTGACTAGGAGACTGGCTGAGTGGTGATGGTATCTATCTGACTAGGAGACTGGCTGAGTGGTGGTGGTATCTCTGTGACTAGGAGACTGGCTGAGTGGTGTTGATATCTCTCTGACTAGGAGACTGGCTGAGTGGTGGTGGTATCTCTCTGACTAGGAGACTGGCTGAGTGGTGGTGGTATCTCTCTGACTAGGAGACTGGCTGAGTGGTGGTGATATCTCTCTGACTTGGAGACTGGCTGAGTGGTGATGGTATCTCTCTGACTAGGAGACTGGCTGAGTGGTGGTGGTATCTCTGTGACTAGGAGACTGGCTGAGTGGTGGTGGTATCTCTCTGACTGGGAGACTGGCTGAGTGGTGGTGGTATCTCTCTGACTTGGAGACTGGCTGAGTGGTGATGGTATCTCTCTGACTAGGAGACTGGCTGAGCGGTGGTGGTATCTCTGTGACTAGGAGACTGGCTGAGTGGTGGTGGTATCTCTCTGACTGGGAGACTGGCTGAGTGGTGATATCTCTCTGACTAGGAGACTGGCTGAGTGGTGATGGTATCTCTCTGACTAGGAGACTGGCTGAGTGGTGATGGTATCTCTCTGACTAGGAGACTGGCTGAGTGGTGGTGGTATCTCTGTGACTATGAGACTGGCTGAGTCGTGGTGGTATCTCTCTGACTGGGAGACTGGCTGAGTGGTGATATCTCTCAGACTAGGAGACTGGCTGAGTGGTGGTGGTATCTCTGTGACTAGGAGACTGGCTGAGTGGTGGTGGTATCTCTGTGACTAGGAGACTGGCTGAGTGGTGGTGGTATCTCTGTGACTAGGAGACTGGCTGAGTGGTGGTGATATCTCTCTGACTAGGAGACTGGCTGAGTGGTGGTGGTATCTCTCTGACTGGGAGACTGGCTGAGTCGTGGTGGTATCTCTCTGACTGCCTGGTGGGAAAAGGCTGGTTCCTGGCCTATCTCATTCTTGACATCTCCCACACACACATCGTAGCTCTGGTGCCTATTTATATCCCAGGCTGCAGGAGGGGAGGGGCGTCAGAGGGCAGTGCGAGTGTGTTTGGGAGAGGTCGAGAATGGGATGCCAGAGGGCAGCGATTTATAGTTTCCTGTAGACAACTTTTATAACACTGTGAGAAAGAGAGGAGAGTAGCCATGGCTTGTGAGAGACGGATCTCCTGTTTCTGTAGCAGCTTGATGTACCAGTACACCCCCTGGACAGGACACTAGTCTATCTCCTGTTTCTGTAGGGAGGCAGCTTGATGTACAGTACACCCCCTGGACAGGACACTAGTCTATCTCCTGTTTCTGTAGTGAGACAGCTTGATGTTCAGTACACCCCCTGGACAGGCCACTATTCTATCTCCTGTTTCTGATGTACAGTACACCCCCTGGACAGGACACTAGTCTATCTCCTGTTTCTGTAGTGAGACAGCTTGATGTTTAGTACACCCCCTGGACAGGCCACTAGTCTATCTCCTGTTTCTGATGTACAGTACACCCCCTGGACAGGACACTAGTCTATCTCCTGTTTCTGTAGTGAGACAGCTTGATGTTTAGTACACCCCCTGGACAGGCCACTATCTCAGGGAGGACACTAACCAATGTCAGGGAGGACACTAACCACAAGGCCACTGAGTTGGTCAAGAGAAATAGAGAGAAGGGGTCTTAAAGTCAGGGAGGAGTGGTAGATGATTTAGAGAAAAGGTGTGTGTGTGTGTGTGTGTGTGTGTGTGTGTGTGTGTGTGTGTGTGTGTGTGTGTGTGTGTGTGTGTGTGTGTGTGTGTGTGTGTGTGTGTGTGTGT
>NC_092155.1:76313667-76338667 GCF_045791955.1 Oncorhynchus clarkii lewisi
AATCAATCATAATCACTAGTTAAGTACACATGGTTGATGATATTACTAGATATTATCTAGCGTGTCCTGCGTTGCATATAATCTGACTGAGCATACAAGCATACATGTATCTAAGTATCTGACTGAGCTTTGGTAGGCAGAAGCAGGCGCGTAAACATTCATTCAAACAGCACTTTCGTGTGTTTTGCCAGCAGCTCTTCGTTGTGCGTCAAGCTTGCGCTGTTTATGACTTCAAGCCTATCAACTCCCGAGATGAGGCTGGTGTAACCGAAGTGAAATGGCTAGCTAGTTAGCGCGCGTTAATAGCGTTTCAAACGTCACTCGCTCTGAGCCTTCTAATAGTTGTTCCCCTTGCTCTGCATGGGTAACGCTGCTTCGAGGGTGGCTGTTGTCATTGTGTTCCTGGTTCGAGCCCAGGTAGGAAGCTATACTGTTACACTGGCAATACTAAAGTGCCTATAAGAACATCCAATAGTCAAAGGTTAATGAAATACAAATGGTATAGAGGGAAATAGTCCTATAATTTCTATAATAACTACAACCTAAAACTTCTTACCTGGGAATATTGAAGACTCATGTTAAAAGGAACCACCAGCTTTCATTTTAGCTTTCTTACATAGCACATATTGCACTTTTACTTTCTTCTCCAACACTTTGTTTTTGCATTATTTAAACCAAATTGAACATGTTTCATTATTTACTTGAGGCTAAATTGATTTTATTGATGTATTATATTAAGTTAAAATAAGTGTTCATTCAGTATTGTTGTAATTGTCATTATTACAAATAAATACAAATTGGCCGATCTAATCGGCATCGGCTTTTTTGGTCCTCCAATAATCGGTATCGGCATTGGAAAATCATAATCGGTCAACCTCTAGTTCACACCCTCTTAAGCTTTAGCCCCACCAATCTCGTTTCACTCCCGGAGCGCGCACTCAACGGTCTGGCCAATGATTTGTTTACCTCTGGAGAACATGAAACCAGCCTAACCAGCTCTGCTGGCAACAATTTCATTACGCTCTTTTGCATTTACTGACTCCAGCCATATTCAACAGGTGTTGTACACTTTAGCTTAATGGAGCTAGCTAGCTAGGTAAACAATGAAGCTAGCGAGGTAAACAATGAACCTAGCTAGGTAAGCAATGAACCTAGCTCAGTAAACAATGAACCTAGCTCGTTAAACAATGAACCTAGCAAGGTAACCAATGAACCTAGCTAGGTAAACAATGAACCTAGCTCAGTAAACAATGAACCTAGCAAGGTAACCAATGAACCTAGCTAGGTAAACAATGAACCTAGCTAGGTAAGCAATGAACCTAGCTCGGTAAACAATGAACCTAGCTCGGTAAACAATGAACCTAGCTCGTTAAACAATGAACCTAGCAAGGTAACCAATGAACCTAGCTAGGTAAACAATGAACCTAGCTTGGTAAACAATGAACCTAGCTAGGTAAACAACGTGTAAGAGCACACACGTCACGTAACGTTAGCTAGTTAAACAATAAAGAACATAGTGCCAAATCATGTTGTTACTGGCCTGCATGAATATGCTGGGAGCTAACCAACCAGGTACAATGTTAGCTAGCTAACATTAGACTCTAACTAGCAAAGCAAATGGTTTCCTGTATACGAATAATAACGTCATACACGTTAGCTTGGGAGCCAGCCAGCTAACGTTAGCTAGCTAACTGAAATTATTTAGTATTTTTCATGTTGACATCTCGACATCCGACTGAGAATATCTACACTGTCCCCTTTCATATACCAGCTCAGAGGAAGAGGAAATCGTTTATTTGTCTGAATAGGCCAAAAAATGTGGGGTGTGAAACCTGACACTTCAAGTCAGCTCCACTGAGAGAGTGGAAACATAGAGCTGACAGGTGGGGCTTTCTGGGACTATAAGGCATTGGACCATACAACGTTTACAGAGCGCTTTGCACACCAAAACGTCAGTAGGAACCGGTCCAGAACCGCTTAAAGTCCCCTATATTGGGGACTTAACATCTAAATTTGTGTTTTAGTCACAGCGCAGTGAATTAATTCCAGGGATAACACTCCAGGATTGATCCCCACTTGTGACTATCAACAAAATATGGTAAAACTATGTTTGTTCAATAAATGTCTAATTAAATAGTAATGTGATTCAAAATAATTGACATGTGTTTTTCTACATGAATTGTTGTACAACTTACTTCCTCAACCTTTAAATAACACATACACATGAAAGAAACCTCCATGGACTGTTCAAATTGGAGAATTGGAAACACTCCTAAGCAGATCAAACCCTTTTCAAACAAACCCACAAACCTTGTTATCAAAAGAGCCAGAGACAACAACTTCAATGGACAACATACATTCTGCAGTTAGTGAACTACAGTAGCAGGGACCGAGCGTTATGTAAACAAAGGTTACGACGTCTTTAAATATAATTTTTCTATCTATACATAAACAATATAAAGGAAGTGAACGTTGAACCAAAAAAAAATACAAGAAACGTTTCATAAAGTAGAAACCCTGTAAAATGTATTCAATTATTAAATCATTTTCACACATTTTCAATAAAAACAATGTATTTTCCATAAAGTTTATATTTTATAAAGTTTAAGGTCGGGCGTTTATTTATTAAGGATTATTGAATGTCACACATTCTATTGCACTATATATTCTAACCAAACCTGCATTACCAGTTCTTATCAGTAGGTGTCACTATGCCAGTAGTTAGCTAGTCTAAAAAAGACTGATGCCAAGATGGCTGCCTGTCTCTGTATTTGTGAAAGTGATGGTGGTGCTAGAATCCATTCATTATTTCTTTCTGCATTAGCCATCCATCTGTAATGGTTGGACGAATGTGTTCATGTTGTCTGTGTAGCTCTGTGGTATTATAATCCATTAATTCTTCTTCTTCTCTGTGGCGTAATTTGTAGATTTTGTACTTTTTTTCAAGACAGTGAAATTTGCGTCAAAAACATTTGTGAACAATCACCTGCACGTGAAATAAAATGATACGCTAACTGGACTAACAAACTGGCTGACTAACGTGTTCAGGAACTTCAGTATCCCTTCGTTGTCAACACCACATGATTCCATCTTATTTATTCTGTTACCAAACATTTTATTCTGTGTGTCTAAATGACTAACGTTAGCTGCTGGGTACATGATGGTCGTTAGCGAGGTGGGTTTTGTTTCACTAACGTTAGCTGCTGGCTACATGATGGTCGTTAGCAAGGTGGGTTTTGTTTCACTAACGTTAGCTGCTGGCTACATGATGGTCGTTAGCGAGGTGGGTTTTGTATCACTAACGTTAGCTGCTGGCTACATGATGGTCGTTAGCGAGGTGGGTTTTGTTTCACTAACGTTAGCTGCTGGCTATATGATGGTCGTTAGCTGCTGGCTACATGATGGTCGTTAGCGAGGTGGGTTTTGTTTGACTAACGTTAGCTGCTGGCTACATGATGGTCGTTAGCGAGGTGAGTTTTGTTTGACTAACGTTAGCTGCTGGCTACATGATGGTCGTTAGCGAGGTGGGTTTTGTTTCACTAACGTTAGCTGCTGGCTACATGATGGTCGTTAGCGAGGTGGGTTTTGTTTCACTAACGTTAGCTGCTGGCTACATGATGGTCGTTAGCGAGGTGGGTTTTGTTTCACTAACGTTAGCTGCTGGCTACATGATGGTCGTTAGCGAGGTGGGTTTTGTTTCACTAACGTTAGCTGCAGGCTATATGATGGTCGTTAGCGAGGTGGGTTCTGTTTGACTAACGTTAGCTGCTGGCTACATGATGGTCGTTAGCGAGGTGGGTTTTGTTTGACTAACGTTAGCTGCTGGCTACATGATGGTCGTTAGCGAGGTGGGTTTTGTTTCACTAACGTTAGCTGCTGGCTACATGATGGTCGTTAGCGAGGTGGGTTTTGTTTCACTAACGTTAGCTGCTGGCTACATGATGGTCGTTAGCGAGGTGGGTTTTGTTTCACTAACGTTAGCTGCTGGCTACATGATGGTCGTTAGCGAGGTGGGTTTTGTTTCACTAACGTTAGCTGCTGGCTACATGATGGTCGTTAGCGAGGTGGGTTTTGTTTGACTAACGTTAGCTGCTGGCTACATGATGGTCGTTAGCGAGGTGGGTTTTGTTTGACTAACGTTAGCTGCTGGCTACATGATGGTCGTTAGCGAGGTGGGTTTTGTTTCACTAACGTTAGCTGCTGGCTACATGATGGTCGTTAGCGAGGTGGGTTTTGTTTCACTAACGTTAGCTGCTGGCTACATGATGGTCGTTAGCGAGGTGGGTTTTGTTTCACTAACGTTAGCTGCTGGCTACATGATGGTCGTTAGCGAGGTGGGTTTTGTTTCACTAACGTTAGCTGCTGGCTACATGATGGTCGTTAGCGAGGTGGGTTTTGTTTCACTAACGTTAGCTGCTGGCTACATGATGGTCGTTAGCGAGGTGGGTTTTGTTTCACTAACGTTAGCTGCTGGCTACATGATGGTCGTTAGCGAGGTGGGTTTTGTTTGACTAACGTTAGCTGCTGGCTACATGATGGTCGTTAGCGAGGTGGGTTTTGTTTGACTAACGTTAGCTGCTGGCTATATGATGGTCGTTAGCTGCTGGCTACATGATGGTCGTTAGCGAGGTGGGTTTTGTTTGACTAACGTTAGCTGCTGGCTACATGATGGTCATAGCGAGGTGGGTTTTGTTTCACTAACGTTAGCTGCTGGCTACATGATGGTCGTTAGCGAGGTGGGTTTTGTTTCACTAACGTTAGCTGCTGGCTACATGATGGTCGTTAGCGAGGTGGGTTTTGTTTCACTAACGTTAGCTGCTGGCTACATGATGGTCGTTAGCGAGGTGGGTTTTGTTTCACTAACGTTAGCTGCTGGCTATATGATGGTCGTTAGCTGCTGGCTACATGATGGTCGTTAGCGAGGTGGGTTTTGTTTGACTAACGTTAGCTGCTGGCTACATGATGGTCATAGCGAGGTGGGTTTTGTTTCACTAACGTTAGCTGCTGGCTACATGATGGTCGTTAGCGAGGTGGGTTTTGTTTGACTAACGTTAGCTGCTGGCTACATGATGGTCGTTAGCGAGGTGGGTTTTGTTTGACTAACGTTAGCTGCTGGCTACATGATGGTCGTTAGCGAGGTGGGTTTTGTTTGACTAACGTTAGCTGCTGGCTACATGATGGTCGTTAGCGAGGTGGGTTTTGTTTGACTAACGTTAGCTGCTGGCTACATGATGGTCGCTAGCGAGGTGGGTTTTGTTTGTTACCAACGCATATCCAGGTTGTATAAAAGAAGATTACTGTGTGACTCACGTGGAATTGGACTGTGGTTATGACTCATGATTGGGGTGGCAGGGTAGCCTAATGGTTAGAGCGTTGGACTAGTAACCGTAAGGTTGTAAGTTCGAATCCCCGAGCTGACAAGGTCTGTCATTCTGCCCCTGAAAATAAGAATTTGTTCTTAACTGACTTGCCTAGTAAAATAAAGGTACAATAAAAATGACTCATGATTGCCGGTGTGCCGGTAATATGGTAACCGTAACAACCAAACCTAGTTGTTGAGGTGGTTTTGTCAGCTGTAGCTAGGAGACCACTGTGACAGTCAAGTTAAGTCTAATACTAGATTCAGTTAAGGTGGGAGTGTTTTGTTTTCAGTTACAGTTTGAGAACCAGCTTTGTGAGACTTTTATTTTGAATAAATATGCCAGCCTGGTTTGTGTGCCCTCATTGCCATCCTATCAGCCACCTACCAGCCACGCCTAGCAAGTTGTTACTCATTGTTTATACAACGGGTGGGTCTAATCCTGGTTGGTTAAAACCGCATTCCAGCCGGTGTCTATTCCACAAGTTACCACCGGATAAATCTATGACCTTAAAATGCCTATTTACTCTGTTCCATCTGACTGCGCAATCCACTGTCTCATCAGCCCAATCCACTGTCTCATCAGCCCAATCCACTGTCTCATCAGCCCAATCCACTGTCTCATCAGCCCAATCCACTGTCTCATCAGCTCAATCCACTGTCTCATCTGTCCAATCCATGTCTCATCAGCCCAATCCACTGTCTCATCAGCCCAATCCACTGTCTCATCAGCTCAGCCAGGTACTTTGTGTACTAGGATCTACACCGTAAAAAACATCTAGACATTATCTCCCATTTCTTTTTGAACTAGCAATTGATTTTCAACAGTGGAGATTTGTCTCTCTCCGACATTTGCGACATTGTTTCAATATTTAAATGATGTCTCCAGCTGTCCTCATTGTAATGAAGGAAGGAGGCAGACAGGCTGGCATTTTGTTCTCAGCCAGTCGAAATCATGAATCAGCATTCTACTTTTATGGATATACACAAAGAAAAACACTAAATCCAGCTAGTTTGCTGTTATTCCATCTTCAGTTTGAAGTGATTGTGTTGTGTAGTTGGCTATCTTTTCTGAAAAGTGGCCTGGCAAGTGAGCAAATGATCTGTACCAGGCAAAATCTCACATTATTGTTATGGAACAAACAAACGCAGCTACTTTGCTGTTATTCTGGCTGAGCTGTTTAACATCACTGTGTTAGCCAATGTTGGCTAGCTAGCAAGCAAGGGATAAGAACGTTGCCAGCCATCATGGAAACGGAACATTTAGAGCGAACGATTGGGTCGGGTCCATAGATACAGAACAACAAGACTGAACGATTGGGTCGGGTCCATAGATACAGAACAACAAGACTGAACGATTGGGTCGGGTCCATAGATACAGAACAAACAGACTGAACGACTGGGTCACGTCCATAGATACAGAACAAACAGACTGAACGACTGGGTCGCGTCCATAGATACAGAACAAACAGACTGAACGACTGGGTCGAGTCCATAGATACAGAACAACAAGACTGAACGACTGGGTCGGGTCCATAGATACAGAACAACAAGACTGAACGACTGGGTCGGGTCCATAGATACAGAACAACAAGACTGAACGACTGGGTCGCGTCCATAGATACAGAACAAAATGACTGAACGACTGGGTCGAGTCCATAGATACAGAACAACAAGACTGAACGACTGGGTCGGGTCCATAGATACAGAACAAACAGACTGAACGACTGGGTCGAGTCCATAGATACAGAACAACAAGACTGAACGACTGGGTCGGGTCCATAGATACAGAACAACAAGACTGAACGACTGGGTCGGGTCCATAGATACAGAACAACAAGACTGAACGACTGGGTCGCGTCCATAGATACAGAACAAAATGACTGAACGACAGGGTCGCGTCCATAGATACAGAACAAAATGACTGAACGACTGGGTCGAGTCCATAGATACAGAACAAAAAGACTGAACAGACTGGGTCACGTCTCTGGAAACCGAACCAATAGAATGAACGACCAGCCGGATTGGTTAGCAACCCTAGATTTGTTTTGGGACTATATCTTCTAGGAAGATGTTATAGTATCAACAAATTAATCCAAATATATATTTTTAATAAAAATATGTTGAATATGTTGATCATTCTTTAGGTTGCAGCAAATGTTCTCATAACATAAAAATAAATAAATAATATAAATAAATAATATAAATAAATAATATAAATAAATAATATAAATAAATAAATAATAATATAAATAATAATATAAATAAATAAATAATATAAATAAATAATATAAATAAATAAATAATAATATAAATAATAATATAAATAAATAATATAAATAAATAAATAATAATATAAATAATCATATAAATAAATAATATAAATAAATAATATAAATAAATAAATAATAATATAAATAATAATATAAATAAATAATATAAATAAATAATATAAATAAATAAATAATAATATAAATAATAATATAAATAAATAATATAAATAAATAAATAATATAAATAAATAATATAAATAAATAATATAAATGAATAAATAATATAAATAAGTAATATAAATAAATCATATAAATAAATAATATAAATAAATAATATAAATGAATAAATAATAATAATATAAATAAATAATATAAATAAATAATATAAATGAATAAATAATATAAATAAGTAATATAAATAAATCATATAAATAAATAATATAAATAAATAATATAAATGAATAAATAATAATAATATAAATAAATAATATAAATAAATAATATAAATGAATAAATAATATAAATAAGTAATATAAATAAATAATATAAATAAATAATATAAATAAATAATATAAATGAATAAATAATATAAATAAGTAATATAAATAAATCATATAAATAAATAATATAAATAAATAATATAAATGAATAAATAATAATAATATAAATAAATAATATAAATACATAATAATAATAATATAAATAAATAATATAAATACATAATAATAATAATATAAATAAATAATATAAATAAATCATATAACTCGTATAAATAAATAAATATTAATAACAATATAAATAATAATATAAATAAATAAATAATATAAATAATAATATAAATAAATAAATAAATACTGTCGAAGCCAGTGTTTGGAGGATATATTTGCACGGTTTGCTAACAACACCCATTCTAATATATCCTTCAAACATCTGCTTCTCTGGCAGGGAGAGAGTGAGGGATAGGGAGGAAGAGAGTGCATCTGCTTCTCTGTCAGGGAGAGAGTGAGGGATAGGCAGGGAGAGAGTGAGGGATAGGCAGGGAGAGAGTGAGGGATAGGGAGGGAGAGAGTGAGGGATAGGGAGGAAGAGAGTGCATCTGCTTCTCTGGCATTATCACTTAAATAACCATCAGTACAACTGCACCGTTTCTGTGTTGTGGGAACAATTTGCCGCAAACTAAGGAATGTTCTGAGTTTGGAGGGGCATGGAGTAGTCTTTCCAATTTGAGACGTGAAATTGAGGAGTACTTGTACTTCTATGGAAGAGTATAGACATGTAGAAGAGGATAGACACATATGGAGAAGAGGATGACAAGTATGAGGAAGAGGACGAGAGATATGGAGAAAAGGATGACAGATATGGAGAAGAGGATGACAGATATGGAGAGAGTATGGAGTCAGAGGAAAGGGGAGAAAACAATAGTTTTTTGGAGGAGGAGATGGAGAGGGGAGAAAACAATACCTTTTTGGAGAAGATGGAGAGGGGGAGGAAGAGGAGAGAACAGAAGAAAAAGTGCACTACATACCTCTTTGGGGGACAGGATAGAGATGTAGTCCTCGTAGATCATGCGTGCTTTCTCCTCTACTGTGTTCTTGTTCATCTCCTGTTTGAGGTCTTCACAGGCCAGCCAGAACAACATGTTCTCCTCGCTGTACTCAGTCCTTAAGAACTCTCTGAACACGTTCCGACCTGCAGGATTCTTCATCAGCTTATCGAACGACTGAGCCCAGACACTTATCTCATCTAATGTTGGTTTGGTGCTGGGGGGTGGGAGGGAGAAAGAGGTTTAACTACTGATCCCAGACCATTATCTCATATAATGTTGGTTTGGTGCTGGGGGGTGGGAGAGAGAAAGAGGTTTAACTACTGAGCCCAGACACTTATCTCATCTAATGTTGGTTTGGTGCTGGGGGGTGGGAGAGAGAAAGAGGTTTAACTACTGATCCCAGACCATTATCTCATCTAATGTTGGTTTGGTGCTGGGGGGGTGGGAGAGAGAAAGAGGTTTAACTACTGATCCCAGACCATTATCTCATCTAATGTTGGTTTGGTGCTGGTGGGTGGGAGAGAGGGAGAGAGTGAGGGATAGGGAGGGAGAGAGTGCGGGATAGGGAGGGAGAGAATGAGGGATAGGGAGGGAGAGAGTGAGAGATACGCAGAGAGAGAGAGTGAGGGATAGGGAGGGAGAGAGCGAGGGATAGGGAGAGAAAGTGAGGGATATGGAGGGAGAAAGTGAGGGATAGGAAGGGAGAGAGTGAGGGATAGGGAGAGAAAGTGAGGGATATGGTGGGAGAGAGTGAGGGATTGGGAGATAAAGTCAGGGATATGGAGGGAGAAAGTGAGGGATAGGGAGGGAGAGAGTGAGGGATTGGGCGAGAAAGTGAGGGATATGGAGGGAGAAAGTGAAGGGATATAGGGAGGGAGAGAGTGAGGGATTGGGAGAGAAAGTGAGGGATATGGAGGGAGAAAGTGAGGGATAGGGAGGGAGAGAGTGAGGGATAGGGAGGGAGAGAGAGAGAGAGAGAGAGAGAGAGAGAAAGAGAGAGAGAGAGAGAAAGGGAGAGAGAGAGAGAGAGAGAGAGAGAGGGGGATATTGCATTTATCAATATTGCATAGAAATTATTCTAAAATATTACTTAAGTATAGAAAAAGTGTGATTTATCAAACAACCTTATGATTCTCACACTGGTAGGAGATAACCATTGATAAATACCAACTGTTCTCAGCCTCAGTGCTCCTGCATGACTTTGGCTATTTCACCCCTAATTAACCATATAGGGTCTAAATCACCCCATTAAAGCCTGTGAGAATATACAACGCCGTGAAATAGCTTTGAAAGGCGCAAAACAAAAATGCGATTGAGTGTTATTTGTTTGTTTGTTTGTGTTATTAGTTGAGTGTTATTTGTTTGTTTGTTTGTGTTATTAGTTGAGTGTTATTTGTTTGTTTGTTTGTGTTATTAGTTGAGTGTTATTTGTTTGTTTGTGTTATTAGTTGAGTGTTATTTGGCTCAGTTGTGGCTTACCCAGTAAATATTAAAGCATACAGTAATTAGTGAGCACGTTTCTCTACTCTACTTTTGGCTCTACACTCCAATAATTTTGGATTTGAAATCAAACAATGACTATGAGGTTAAAGAGCAGACCGTCAGCTTTGAACCATTTAGACATTTGAAATGGGCACAAATGAACTTATATGTGTATTAAAGAAGTAAAAAAGTATTTTATTCCAATATGCATAGAATGCAATGACTACATCAAGCATCATAACTTTGTTGGTGTCACGTCCTGACCTTAGTTCCTTTGTTACATTTCTTGTTTAGAGTTGGGGTGGGCATTCTATGTGTTGTTCTAGTTTTGGTTTTCTATGTGTTTGGCCTGGTATGGTTCCCAATTAGAGGCAGCTGTCAATCGTTGTCTCTGATTGAGAACCATATTTAGGCAGCCTGTTTTCCCACTTTTGTTTGTGGGTGGTTGTTTTCTGTTTAGTGTGTTTTGCACCTGAGCTGACTGAGCTGTTTCGGTTCTTCTTTTGTTGCTTGTTTGATAGTGTTCAGTTTTACCATTAAAATGATGAACACTTACAGCGTTGCACCTTGGTCCTCACCTTCTTCCCACGACAGCCGTTACAGTTGGATGCATATGATGTTGGTTTTGGTCGTGTTCAGATTATTTTGTGCCAAAACGAAAATAATAAAAAGCTTCTAATTGCTTCATTCATTCATTCACCCCCCCCCCTCCTCTCCCCTGTAACTATTCCCCAGGTTGTTGCTGTAAATTAGAATGTGTTCTCAGTCAACTTACCGGTAAAATAAGGGTTCATAAAATAACTAAATAAAGTATACATTTTTGGGGTCTTTTTACAAATTTTAAATAATAATTTTAAAAAGGTAAATCATGTAATGTGTCATTTTGGAGTCACGTTTATTGTGAATAGAACATGTTTCTAAACACTTCTACATGAATGTGGATGCTACCATGGTTACGGATAATCCTGAATGAATCGTGAATAATGACGAGGGAGACACACAAATATCACGTACAGTGTCTTGCCAAAGTATTCACCCCCCTTTGGCATTTTTCCTATTTTGTTGCCTTACAACCTGAAATTAAAATAGATTATTTTTTTGGTGGGTTTGTATCATTTGATTTACACAACATGCCTACCACTTTGAAGATGCTAGATATTTGTTTTTATTGTGAAAGACAAGAAATAAGACACAACAAAAATAAGAAAACTTGACCGTGCTTAACTATTCACCCCCCCCCAAAGTCAATACATTGTAGAGCAATTACAGCTGCAAGTCTCTTGGGGTACGTCTCTATAAGCTCGGCACATCTAGCCACTCTGATTTTTTTCCTCCCATTTATTTGCCAAAGCTCCACAGCGGACATTGGAGTATCTATCCACAGGACCACTTTAAGCCGTACACTCCACAGAGCTGGGCTTTACGGAAGAGTCCGGGCTTTCCAAACATTCTAAAGAGCACACGTCAACTGGGCACGTTCAGCCCTTACAGACCTCCAAATGTCCTCGATGCAAACTCTGAGGGCACACAATTATAATTCTGAATTATGGCACAGCTATTGTTAGCCTATTTCACTGTGGGAAAAGGGGGTGCTGTAATATACATGTCATGTTGATATGATTTTCAGTCTGTTTCCATATAACTGGTTTCCAGGGATCACAAGGAAAAATCATCTAAAAAGAATATCCACGTGTATTTACAATCCCCTTCTACAAACTGATTACTCATTTACCTAGATTTTAATCACTTTATAAATTCAGTGCATGGAGATTATATCGGGAAAAAGGAAAGTGTTTCTCCACTTGGAACCGGCTGGTTTGCTCGACCTTATTCGCGGTTTCTTCGCCCGTAAAAGTGGTGGGAATTATGAGGGAATTAAGTAAAGGTCAGAATATGATGTAACTGTAGACACACCTTAATTTCTTTGATCTCCTAAGCAAAAAGCGGGTGAATAGCGTGCTATTCTCCTGCTTAAATTCAAGGTCAGAATACGCACAGAGAGAGAAGGGTGTAAAAAAGTGAATTTACGCGCTTAACTCAGGTCTGAAATCAGGGCCTATATGAATAGTTTAGTTCCAAAACGATATAAAAAAAACCACTATGGCTGTGTTTACCACAAGGAAAGCACAATTCTGATACGTTTTCTACTAATTGGTCTTTTGACTTCAGATCTTTTTTTCAAAGCTGATCTGATTGGTAAATGTTTTTGATCAGAATTGGGCTGCCTGTGTAAACAAGGCCTTTGAAGCTCATTTCTGACGCTTTCCTATTTGAAATAGTCTACATAGAAATACAATGAATTTTTACACTGCATTTTAACTCCCAGGATGCAATGCTCCACCAAAAACAGTGGTTAGCAAGCCCAGACAAACGCGAAGTAGTCTAAATATATTGTTGTCATAGCTATGAGTGCATTTTCACTTTTGGAATGTAGTCGTATTATAATGCCCACCGGGAATGCTCAGTACAGTATCTTCATGTCATTGTCACTTAGCAACTATTTGGATTTAGTCGTTAGTAGAATAATTTCATGTGTAAAATAGTTGTTGTTTTTGGAACTAAACCTCCCTTACACTGCTTTGTAAAACCATTTGCATAGTTGTTTCGGTGAGCTGGCCCTCATCCGCTCTGTAATCAAAGTATTCCCATAGTTGTTTCGGTGAGCTGGCCCTCATCCGCTCTGTAATCAAAGTATTCCCATGGTTGTTTTTGGGTGAGCTGGCCCTCATCCGCTCTGTAGTCAAAGTATTCCCATAGTTGTTTCGGTGAGCTGGCCCTCATCCGCTCTGTAATCAAAGTATTCCCATAGTTGTTTCGGTGAGCTGGCCCTCATCCGCTCTGTAATCAAAGTATTCCCATAGTTGTTTTTGGGTGAGCTGGCCCTCATCCGCTCTGTAATCAAAGTATTCCCATAGTTGTTTTTGGGTGAGCTGGCCCTCATCCGCTCTGTAATCAAAGTATTCCCATAGTTGTTTCGGTGAGCTGGCCCTCATCCGCTCTGTAATCAAAGTATTCCCATAGTTGTTTCGGTGAGCTGGCCCTCATCCGCTCTGTAATCAAAGTATTCCCATGGTTGTTTTTGGGTGAGCTGGCCCTCATCCGCTCTGTAGTCAAAGTATTCCCATAGTTGTTTCGGTGAGCTGGCCCTCATCCGCTCTGTAATCAAAGTATTCCCATAGTTGTTTCGGTGAGCTGGCCCTCATCCGCTCTGTAATCAAAGTATTCCCATAGTTGTTTTTGGGTGAGCTGGCTCTCATCCGCTCTGTAATCAAAGTATTCCCATAGTTGTTTTTGGGTGAGCTGGCCCTCATCCGCTCTGTAATCAAAGTATTCCCATAGTTGTTTCGGTGAGCTGGCCCTCATCCGCTCTGTAATCAAAGTATTCCCATAGTTGTTTCGGTGAGCTGGCCCTCATCCGCTCTGTAATCAAAGTATTCCCATAGTTGTTTTTGGGTGAGCTGGCCCTCATCCGCTCTGTAATCAAAGTATTCCCATAGTTGTTTCGGTGAGCTGGCCCTCATCCGCTCTGTAATCAAAGTATTCCCATAGTTGTTTCGGTGAGCTGGCCCTCATCCGCTCTGTAATCAAAGTATTCCCATAGTTGTTTTATCAACAAGCTGCGGGCGCGGATGTATGATGGCAGCATTCGCGCAAAAACTGCGAAACACCGCATTTAATTATGGCAAGGTGAACGTAACTGAACTAAATGACTATCGCTCCGTAGCACTCACTTCTGTCATCATGAAGTGCTTTGAGGGACTAGTCAAGGATCATATTTGTATTTCTAATTTATTATGGATTCCCATTAGCTGATGCCAAAGCAGCAGCTACTCTTTCTGGGGTCCCACAAAAATGAAGGCAGTTTATACCATTTTTAAAACGTTATAATACATTCACAACACACTGTGTGCCCTCAGGCCCCTACTCCACCACTACCACACATCTACAGCACTAAATCCATGTGTATGTAAAGTACGTATGTTATCGTGGGTTTGTATACTTGTGTCTGTGCCAATGTTTGTGTTTCTTCACAGTCCCCGCTGTTCAATAAGGTGTATTTTTATCTGTTTTTTAAATCTGATTTTACTGCTGCATCAGTTACCTGATGTGGAATAGAGTTCCATGTAGTCATGGCTCTATGTAGTACTGTGGAATAGAGTTCCATGTAGTCATGGCTCTATGTAGTACTGTGGAATAGAGTTCCATGTAGTCATGGCTCTATGTAATACTGTGGAATAGAGTTCCATGTAGTCATGGCTCTATGTAGTACTGTGGAATAGAGTTCCATGTAGTCATGGCTCTATGTAGTACTGTGGAATAGAGTTCCATGTAGTCATGGCTCTATGTAGTACTGTGGAATAGAGTTCCATGTAGTCATGGCTCTATGTAATACTGTGGAATAGAGTTCCATGTAGTCATGGCTCTATATAGTACTGTGGAATAGAGTTCCATGTAGTCATGGCTCTATGTAGTACTGTGGAATAGAGTTCCATGTAGTCATGGCTCTATGTAGTACTGTGGAATAGAGTTCCATGTAGTCATGGCTCTATGTAGTACTGTGGAATAGAGTTCCATGTAGTCATGGCTCTATGTAGTACTGTGGAATAGAGTTCCATGTAGTCATGGCTCTATGTAATACTGTGGAATAGAGTTCCATGTAGTCATGGCTCTATATAGTACTGTGGAATAGAGTTCCATGTAGTCATGGCTCTATGTAGTACTGTGGAATATAGTTCCATGTAGTCATGGCTCTATGTAGTACTGTGGAATAGAGTTCCATGTAGTCATGGCTCTATGTAGTACTGTGGAATAGAGTTCCATGTAGTCATGGCTCTATGTAATACTGTGGAATAGAGTTCCATGTAGTCATGGCTCTATATAGTACTGTGGAATAGAGTTCCATGTAGTCATGGCTCTATGTAGTACTGTGGAATAGAGTTCCATGTAGTCATGGCTCTATGTAGTACTGTGGAATAGAGTTCCATGTAGTCATGGCTCTATGTAGTACTGTGGAATAGAGTTCCATGTAGTCATGGCTCTATGTAATACTGTGGAATAGAGTTCCATGTCGTCATGGCTCTATATAGTACTGTGGAATAGAGTTCCATGTAGTCATGGCTCTATGTAGTACTGTGGAATAGAGTTCCATGTAGTCATGGCTCTATGTAGTACTGTGGAATAGAGTTCCATGTAGTCATGGCTCTATGTAGTACTGTGGAATAGAGTTCCATGTAGTCATGGCTCTATGTAGTACTGTGGAATAGAGTTCCATGTAGTCATGGCTCTATGTAATACTGTGGAATAGAGTTCCATGTAGTCATGGCTCTATATAGTACTGTGGAATAGAGTTCCATGTAGTCATGGCTCTATGTAGTACTGTGGAATATAGTTCCATGTAGTCATGGCTCTATGTAGTACTGTGGAATAGAGTTCCATGTAGTCATGGCTCTATGTAGTACTGTGGAATAGAGTTCCATGTAGTCATGGCTCTATGTAGTACTGTGGAATAGAGTTCCATGTAGTCATGGCTCTATGCAGTACTGTGGAATAGAGTTCCATCCAGTCATGGCTCTATGTAGTACTGTGGAATAGAGTTCCATGTAGTCATGGCTCTATGTAGTACTGTGGAATAGAGTTCCATGTAGTCATGGCTCTATGCAGTACTGTGGAATAGAGTTCCATCCAGTCATGGCTCTATGTAGTACTGTGGAATAGAGTTCCATGTAGTCATGGCTCTATGTAGTACTGTGGAATAGAGTTCCATGTAGTCATGGCTCTATGTAGTACTGTGGAATAGAGTTCCATCCAGTCATGGCTCTATGTAGTACTGTGGAATAGAGTTCCATGTAGTCATGGCTCTATGTAGTACTGTGGAATAGAGTTCCATGTAGTCATGGCTCTATGTAGTACTGTGGAATAGAGTTCCATGTAGTCATGGCTCTATGTAGTACTGTGGAATGGAGTTCCATGTAGTCATGGCTCTATGTAGTACTGTGGAATAGAGTTCCATGTAGTCATGGCTCTATGTAGTACTGTGGAATAGAGTTCCATGTAGTCATGGCTCTATGTAGAACTGTGGAATAGAGTTCCATGTAGTCATGGCTCTATGTAGTACTGTGGAATAGAGTTCCATGTAGTCATGGCTCTATGTAGTACTGTGGAATAGAGTTCCATGTAGTCATGGCTCTATGTAGTACTGTGGAATAGAGTTTTGAGAATGACACAAATATTAATTTTCACCAAGTCTGCTGCCTCAGTTTGTATGATGGCAATTTGCATATACTCCAGAATGTTATGAAGAGAGATCAGATGAATTGCAATTAATTGCAAAGTCCCTCTTTGCCATGCAAAAGAACTGAATCCCCCCAAAAAACATGTCCACTGCATTTCAGCCATGCACACAAAAGGACCAGCTGACATCATGTCATTGATTCTCTCGTTAACACAGGTGTGAGTGTTGACCAGGACAAGGCTGGAGATCACTCTGTCATGCTGATTGAGTTCAAATAACAGACTGGGAGCTTCAAAAGGACATCATTATTAAATACATGTATTAAAGTGGCCAGTGATTTGAGTCTGTATGTTGGCAGTGATGGCTGTATGTTAGTGACGGCTGTTTAACAGTCTACTGGCCTTGAGATAGAAGCTGTTTAACAGTCTACTGGCCTTGAGATAGAAGCTGTTTAACAGTCTACTGGCCTTGAGATAGAAGCTGTTTAACAGTCTACTGGCCTTGAGATAGAAGCTTTACTGGCCTTGAGATAGAAGCTGTTTTTCATTCTCTTGGTACCAGCTTTGACACACCTGTAGAACACCTGTCCAAAATCATCAGCCAAGAGCTGCCCAGTGACACGAGCCTACCAGACGAGCTAAATATGCTATGCTCGCTTTGAGGCAAGTAACACTGAAACATGCATGAGAGCATCAGCTGTTCCGTACAACTGTGTGATCACGCTCTCCGCAGCCGATGTGAGTAAGACTTTTAAACAGGTCAACATTCACAAGACCGCAGGGCCAGGCGGCAGAGTAGCCTAGTAGTTAGAGTGTTGGACTAGTAACCGGAAGGTTGCAAGTTCAAACCCCCGAGCTGACAAGGTACAAATTTGTCGTTCTGCCCCTGAACAGGCAGTTAACCCACTGTTCCTAGGCCGTCATTGAAAATAAGAATTTGTTCTTAACTGACTTGCCTGGTAAAAAAATAAATAAATAATTACCAGGACGTGTACTCCGAGCATGCGCTGACCAACTGGCAAGTGTCTTCGTTGACATTTTCAACCTCTCTCTGTCTGAGTCTGTAATACCAACATGTTTCAAGCAGACCACCGTTGTCCCTGTGCCCAAGAACAAGGTAACCTGCCTAAATGACTACCGACCCATTGCACTCACATCTGTAGCCAGGAAATGATTTGAAAGGCTGGTCATGGCTCATATCAACACCATCATCCCAGAAACCCTAGACCCACTACAATTTACATACCACGCAAACAGATCATCAGATGATGCAATCTCTATTGCACTAAATAATAATTAAAATAATTATATTCATGCCATTACACAACAGTGGTAGGCCTGATCACCGACAACGCTGTACTTGATGAATTTATGAAATTGCACCTTCCAATTATTGATAAACAAGCACCTGTTAAGAAACTGACTGTTAGAACTGTTAAGGCTCCATGGATTGATAAGGAATTGAAAAAATGTATGGTTGAAAGAGATGGGGCAACAGGAGTGGCTACTAAGTCTGGCTGTACATCTGACTGGCTGACTTAATGCAAATTGAGAAATGATGTGACTAAACTCAACACAAAGAAGAAGAAACTGTATTTTGAAACCAAGATCAACGATATAAAAAATGATGGAAAACACATTGGAGTACTTTAAATTAAATTTTGGGCAGGAAGACAAATTCAACTCCATCTTTCATCCAATCAGATGGCTTATTCATTACCAAACCATTTAATGTTGCCAATTATTTTAATTATTATTTAATTGGCAAAGTGGGCGAATTTAGGCAGGAAATGCCACCAAGAACAGTGAGCAATTTTATTCATACATAAAAAAACAAATAATGAAAGAAAAGCATTGTAAGTTTGAATGTTGTAAAGTTAGTGTGGGAGAGGTGGAGGATGTTTTGTTATCGATCAATGACAAACCTCCTGGCATTGACAATTTAGATGGAAAGCTACTGAGGATGGTAGCTGACTCTACAGCCACTCCTACTGAGGATGGTAGCTGACTCTATAGTCACTCCCACTGAGGATGGTAGCTGACTCTATAGCCACTCCTACTGAGGATGGTAGCTGACTCTATAGTCACTCCCACTGAGGATGGTAGCTGACTCTATAGCCACTCCTACTGAGGATGGTAGCTGACTCTATAGACACTCCTACTGAGGATGGTAGCTGACTCTATAGCCACTCCTGTCTATCATATCTTTAATCTGAGTCTAGAGGAAAGTCTTTGTCCTCAGGCCTGGAGAGAAGCCAAAGTAATTCCTCTACCCAAGAGTTGTAAAGTGGCCTTTACTGGTTCTAACATCCAACCTATCAGCTTAGCTCCAGCTCTTAGACAAATGGTTGTAAAAAATGGTGTTTGACCAAATACAATGCTATTTCTCTGTAAACAAATGAACAACATATTTTCAACATGCTTATAGAAAAGGGCACTCAACCATGTACTGCACTGACACAAATGACTGATGATTGGTTGAAGAAAATCGATAATAAAAGATTGTGGGAGCTGTACTGTTAGATTTCAGCCTTTGATATTATTGACCATAACTCGTTGTTGAAAAAACCTATATGTTATGGCTTTTCAACTTCTGCCATAATGTGTATTCTGAGCTATCTATCTAACAGAACTCAAAAGGTTTTCATTAATGGAAGCTTCTCTAATGTCAAACATGTAAAGTGTGGTGTACCGCAGGGCAGATCTCTAGGCCCTCTACTCTTTTCTATTTTTACCAATGACCTGCCACTGGCATGAAACAAAGCATGTGTGTTCATGTATGCTGATGATTCAACCATATACGCATCAGCAACCACAGCTAATGAAGTCACTGAAACCCTTAACAAAGAGTTGCAGTCTGTTTTGAAATGGGTGGCCAGTAATAAACTGGCCCTGAACATCTCTAAAACTAAGAGCATTGCATTTGGTACAAATCATTCCTTAAGGGCTAGACCTCAGCTGAATCTGGTAATGAATAGTGTGACTGTTGAACAAGTTGAGGAGACTAAATTACTTGGTGTTACCTTAGATTGTAAACTGTCATGGTCAAAACCTATAGATTCAATGGTTGTAGAGATGGGGAGAGGTCTGTCGTAATAAAGAGATGCTCTGCTTTTTTGACACCACACTCCAAAAAGCAAGTTCTGCAGGATCTAGTTTAGTCTAATCTTGATTATTGTCCAGTCGTGTGGTCCAGTGCTGCAAGGAAAGACCTAGTTAAGCTGCAGCTGGCCCAGAACAAAGTGCTAAATTTTTCTCTTAATTGTAATCACAGGGATGATATAAATACTATGCATGCCAGTCTCTCTAGGTTAAGAGTCTTCTTATGGCTGGGGGCAGTATTGAGTAGCTTGGATGAATAAGGTGCTCAGAGGTGCCCAGAGTAAACTGCCTGCTACTCAGTCCCAGTTGCTAATATATCCATAGTATTAGTATAGTTGGATAGAAAACACTCTGAAGTTTCTAAAACTGTGTGAATGATGTCTGTGAGTATAACAGAACTCATATGGCAGGCAAAACCTGAGAAAAATCCAACCAGGAAGTGGGAAATCTGAGGTTGGTTGTTTTTCAACTCATTCCCTATTGAAGATACAGTGGGATATTGGTCATGTTGTACTTCCTAAGGCTTCCACTAGATGTCAACCGACTTTAGAACCTTGTTTGATGCTTCTCCTGTGAAGTGGGGCCGAATGAGAGGGGAATGAGTCAGAGGTCTGCCAGAATGCCTTGAGCTCGTGACACTCGTTCACCTGAGAGCGAGCTCTGTTCCATCGCAATTCTAGAGACAAAGGAATTCTCCGGTTGAAGATTTATGTTAAAAACATCCTAAAGATTGATTCTATACAACGTTTGATGTGAGTGTCATCTGATGAATGTCATCAGTGTCATCTGAGTGTCAACTGATGAGTGTCATCTGATGAAGATCATCAAAGGTTAGTGATTCATTCTATCTCTATTTCTGATTTTTGTGACTCCTCTCTTTGGCTGGAAAAATGGCTGTGTTTTTCTGTGACTTGGCTCTGACCTAACATAATCGCTGGGGTGCTTTCGCCATAAAGCCTACTTGAAATCGGACACTGGGGTGGGATTAATAAGAAGTATATCTTTAAAATGGTGTGAAATACTTCTATGTTTGAGGAATGTTAATTATGAGATTTCTGTTGTTTTGAATTTGGCCCCCTGGACATTCACTGGCTGTTGTCATATCGATCCAGTTAACGGGATCTCAGCCCTAAGACGTTTTAAGAGTTGGGGAGAGACTGACTGCATCACTTCTTCTTTTTATAAGAAACATGAATGTGCTGAAAATCCCAAATTGTTTACATAGTCAACTTACACACAGCTCTGACATACACACTTACCAGACCAGGGGTCTTTTCACAGTCCCAAAATCCAGAAATAATTCAAGAAAAGCGTACAGTATTATATAGAGCCCTTATTGCATGGAACTTCCTTCCATCTCATATTGATCAAATGAACAGCAAACCTGGTTTCAAAAAACAGATAAAGCAACACCTCACGGCACAACTCCTCTCCCCCATTTGACCTAGATAGTTTGTGTGTATGCATTGATATGTAGGCTACATGTGCATTTAAATTTTTTTTATGTAGTCCTGTCCTTGAGCTGTTCTTGTCTATTGATGTTCTGTATTATGTCATTCTGTATTATGTTTCATGTTTTGTGTGGAACCCAGGAAGAGTAGCCGCTGCTTTTGCAACAGCTAATGGATTCTAATAAAATACCAAATACCACACCTGGACAAAAGGAACACCTATGTGAGAATGCTGTTCATTGACTACAGCTCAGCGTTCAACACCATAGTGCCCACAAAGCTCATCACTAAGCTAAGGGCCCTGTGACTAAACACCTGCCTCTGCAAACTGGATCCTGGACTTCCTGACGGCCCCCGGGTGGTAAGGGTAGGCAACAACACATCCGCCACGCTGATCCTCAACACTGGGGGCTTCTCAGGGGTGCGTGTTCAGTCCCCTGCTGTACTCCATGTTCACCCACGACTGCACGACCAGGCATGACTCCAACACCATCATTAAGTTTGCTGATGTCACAACGGTGGTAGGCCTGATCACTGACAACGATGAGACGGCCTATAGGGAGGAGGTCAGAGACCTGGCCGGGTGGTGCAAGGTGATCAACGTGATCAAGACTAAGGAGGTGATTGTGGACTACAGGAAAAGGAGGATGGAGAACGCCCCCATTATCATCGACGGGGCTGTTGTGGAGCAGCTTGAGAGCTTCAAGTTCCTTGGCGTTCACATCACCAACAAACTATCATGGTCAAAGCACACCGTGACAGTCGTGAAGCGGGAACGACAAAACCTATTCCCCCTCAGGAGACTGAAAAGATTTAGCATCGGTCCTCAGATCCTCAAAAGGTTTTACAGCTATACCATCGAGAGCATCCTGACGGGTTGCATCACTGCCTGGTGTGGCAACTGCTTGACCTCCGACAAAAAGGCACTACAGAGGATAGTGAGAACGGCCCAGTACATCACTGCCTGGCATGACAACTGCTTGGCCTCCGACCGCATGGCACTACAGAGTGTAATGCGTACGGCCCTGTACACCACCGAGGCCAAGCTTCTTGCCATCCAGGACCTCAATACCAGGCGGTATCAGAGGAAGGCCTTAAAAATTGTCAAAGACTCAGCTACCCTAGTCATAGACTGTGCTCTCGGCTACCGCACAGCAAGCGGTACCGGAGCACCAAGTCTAGGTCCAAGAGGCTCCTAAACAACAGTCTTATAGCAAACAAGCCATAAGACTGTTGAACAATTAATCAAACGACTACCCGGAAATATTTACATTGATTTGACTTACATTGACTCGATCATTCCTATGAATTATTCTGGATATAACAACAACACATCACTTTCCATACAAATCCTTTTTTTTGGGTCACTTTCTAGTTATAAAAAAAACAAACAGATATGGTGACAATCACATGGAGAGGTTTTAATGCTACCAATATTCACGTGCTTTATTATGTGTGCCTGCGTCGGCCTCGTAGGACACAGAAACATCACCATGCATCCAATCTATTTAGTCAGGCAAGTCCACGTTATCCTCACACAGTTTACAATATAATAGTGATTTGAAAATCAATGCATTGGCAAACCCCCCCAAAATATGCATTATTATATGCATTATTATATGCATTATATGCATTACTAACCCTAATGGCTTACTTTTTTTGACACTTTTAGCTCTTTTTAGTTGGACGGGGGGGGGGGGGGGGGGGTGTTATATATTAGGCCCTATATGTACATTTATATAAATTATACAATTGTATAACATTGAGGTCCGTAAAAAATTACAATCGAGTGCTTGCCAACGTCTGTACGAAACGTGCTAACAGGATGTATAGTACTCGACCTAGTGTTGCATTATGGGTAATGTGCATATAGTACACTGCATAGAAATCGTTTTTATTTTTGTTTTAAACCGTTTTGAAAATGTCCCACATTGGGTCCATTATTTATAGCAAGACCCAAAAACTCACAAAAAAATTATAATAATCTAGTACCAAACTGTCTTTCATATTCTAGTATAAAAAAAAGTACAGAAGTTTAGGGTGTAGGGGGTTAGGGTGTAGGGGGTTAGGGTGTAGGGGTTTAGGGTGTAGGGGGTTAGGGTGTAGGGGGTTAGGGTGTAGGCGTTAGGGTGTAGGGGGTTAGGGTGTAGGGTGTTGGGGGTTAGGGTGTAGGGGGTTAGGGTGTAGGGGTTAGGGTGTAGGGGGTTAGGGTGTAGGGGTTTAGGGTGTAGGGGGTTAGGGTGTAGGGGGTTAGGGTGTAGGCGTTAGGGTGTAGGGGGTTAGGGTGTAGGGTGTTGGGGGTTAGGGTGTAGGGGGTTAGGGTGTAGGGGTAAGGGTGTAGGGGGTTAGGGTGTATGGGGTTAGAGTGTAGGGGGTTAGGGTGTAGGGGGTTGGGGTGTAGGGGGTTAGAGTGTAGGGGTTAGGGTGTAGGGGGTTAGAGTGTAGGGGTTAGGGTGTAGGGGGTTAGAGTGTAGGGGTTAGGGTGTAGGGGGTTAGTGTGTATGGGTTAGTGTGTAGGGGTTAGGGTGTAGGGGGTTAGAGTGTAGGGGGTTTGAGTGTAGGGGTTAGGGTGTACGGGGTTAGGGTGTAGAGGTTAGGGTGTAGGGAGTTAGGGTGTAGGGGTTAGTGTGTAGGGGTTAGGGTGTAGTGGGTTAGGGTGTAGGGGGTTTGAGTGTAGGGGGTTTGAGTATAGGGGGTTAGGGTGTAATGGGTTAGGGTGTAGGGGGTTAGGGTGTAGGGGGTTAGAGTGTAGGGGGTTAGGGTGTAGGGGTCAGGGTGTAGGGGTTAGTGTGTAGGGGGTTTGAGTGTAGGGGTTAGGGTGTAGGTGGTTAGGGTGTAGGGGGTTAGGGTGTAGGGGTTAGGGTGTAGGGGGTTAGGGTGTAGGGGGTTAGGGTGTAGGGGTCAGGGTGTAGGGGTTAGGGTGTAGGGGGTTTGAGTGTAGGGGTTAGGGTGTAGGTGTCAGGGTGTAGGGGTTAGGGTGTAGGGGGTTTGAGTACTCACCAATCTTCACAGTTTTGAAAGGTCTCCAGGCGTGTCTCCAGGGATTTCCTACCTCTGTCCTCTTCATTCCTAACGGTGAGACTGCAAGGTGGTGAAACTACATCACAGCACTTATATAAACACACACACACACACACACACACACACACACACACACACACACACACACACACACACACACACACCACACACCACACACACACACACACACACACACACACACACACACACACACACACACACACACACCACACACACACACACACACACACCACACACCACACACCACACACACACAGGTTGGGCGGTATCCAGACGTTCATACCGTTTCTGTTCCATACCGTACTACCGGAAGTCCAAACACACAAGTCCAAACACATAAAAATATATATTTTTATGCACAAAACTATTCAGGCATCAAGAACGTTGATCCAGGAAGGAACTGATTGACACTGCTGTTACCACGAAGCATGTCGTCTAGCCACTTAGTTGGCAAACAAAATGCATAGCTGGTTGAGATGTCTTGTAGTTCCACTTAACTAGTTAGTCATACTGT
>NC_092155.1:76343667-76346167 GCF_045791955.1 Oncorhynchus clarkii lewisi
TGAGGCCAAACCACGACCAACAACATTGGACACTCTATGGAACAAAAAGCCTTCACTATATTATCCTGGAATATCCAAGGCCTGAGGTCATCTGCCTTTGGCCTAAAGAGCAGAAACCCGGACTTCACCAAAGAAATCGGTAATACAGACATTGTCATCCTGCAAGAAACCTGGTATAGAGGAGACGGACCCACTGGTTGCCCTCTAGGTTACAGAGAGCTGGTAGTCCCATCCACCAAACTACCAGGTGTGAAACAGGGAAGGGACTCAGGGGGTATGCTAATTTGGTATAGAGCAGACCTAACTCACTCCATTAAATTAATCAAAACAGGAACATTTTACATTTGGCTAGAAATTCAAAAGGAAATTATCCTAACAGAGAAAAATGTCCTCCTGTGTGCTACCTATATCCCCCCACTAGAATCCCCATATTTTAATGAAGACAGCTTCTCCATCCTGGAGGGGGAAATCAATCATTTCCAGGCCCAGGGACATGTACTAGTCTGTGGCGACCTAAATGCCAGAACCGGACAAGAACCTGACACCCTAAGCACACAGGGGGACAAACACCTGCCTGGAGGTGACAGCATTCCCTCCCACATATGCCCCCTAGGCACAACTATGACAACATAACCAACAAAAACGGGTCACAACTCCTGCAGCTCTGTCGCACGCTGGGTATGTACATAGTCAACGGTAGGCTTCGAGGGGACTCCTATGGTAGGTACACCTATAGCTCATCTCTTGGCAGTAGTACTGTAGACTACTTTATCACCGACCTCAACCCAGAGTCTCTCAGAGCGTTCACAGTCAGCCCACTGACACCCCTATCAGACCACAGCAAAATCACAGTCTACTTAAACAGAGCAATAATCAATCATGAGGCATCAAAGCCAAAGGAACTGAGTAACATTAAGAAATGCTATAGATGGAAGGAATGCAGTTTGGAAACCTACCAAAAAACAATTAGGCAACAACAAATTCAATCCCTTTTAGACAATTTCCTGGGTAAAACGTTCCGCTGTAATAGTGAAGGTGTAAACTTGGCAGTAGAAAATCTTAACAGTATATTTGACCTCTCAGCTTCCCTATCAAATCTAAAAATCTCAAATAGAAAACCGAAGAAAATTAACAATAATGACAAATGGTTTGATGAAGAATGCAAAAATCGAAGAAAGAAATTGAGAAACCTGTCCAACCAAAAACATAGAGACCCGGAAAACCTGAGTCTACGCCTTCACTATGGTGAATCACTAAAACAATACAGAAATACACTACGGAAAAAGAAGGAACAGCATGTCAAAAATCAGCTCAATGCAATTGAAGAATCCATAGACTCTAACCACTTCTGGGAAAATTGGAAAACACTAAACAAACAACAACAAGAAGAATTATCTATCCAAAATGGAGATGTATGGGTAAACCACTTCTCCAATCTTTTTGGCTCTATAACAAAGAATAAAGAGCAAAAACATATACATGATCAAATACAGATCTTAGAATCATCTATTAAAGACTACCAGAACCCACTGGATTATCCAATTACATTGAATGAGTTACAGGACAAAATAAAAACCCTCCAACCCAAAAAGGCCTGTGGTGTTGATGGTATCCTCAATGAAATGATCAAATATACAGACAACAAATTCCAATTGGCTATACTAAAACTCTTTAACATCATACTTAGCTCTGGCATCTTCCCCAATATTTGGAACCAAGGACTGATCACCCCAATCCACAAAAGTGGAGACAAATTTGACCCCAATAACTACTGTGGAATATGTGTCAACAGTAACCTTGGGAAAATCCTCTGCATTATTATTAACAGCAGACTCGTACATTTCCTCAATGAAAACAATGTACTGAGCAAATGTCAAATTGGCTTTTTACCAAATTAACGTACAACAGACCATGTATTCACCCTGCACACCCTAATTGACAACCAAACAAACCAAAACAAAGGCAAAGTCTTCTCATGCTTTGTTGATTTCAAAAAAGCCTTCGACTCAATCTGGCATGAGGGTCTGCTATACAAACTGATGAAAAGTGGTGTTGGGGGTAAAACATACGACATTATAAAATCCATGTACACAAACAACAAGTGTGCGGTTAAAATTGGCAAAAAACACACACATTTCTTCACACAGGGTCGTGGGGTTAGACAGGGATGCAGCTTAAGCCCCACCCTCTTCAACATATATATCAACGAATTGGCGCGGGCACTAGAAAAGTCTGCAGCACCCGGCCTCCCCCTGCTAGAATCCGAAGTCAAATGTCTGCTGTTTGCCGATGATCTGGTGCTTCTGTCACCAACCAAGGAGGGCCTGCAGCAGCACCTAGATCTTATGCACAGATTCTGTCAGACCTGGGCCCTGACAGTAAATCTCAGTAAGACAAAAATAATGGTGTTCCAAAAAACAAATTCAATCTAGACACTGTTGCCCTAGAGCACACAAAAAACTATACATACCTTGGCCTAAACATCAGCGCCACAGGTAAC
>NC_092155.1:76351167-76368667 GCF_045791955.1 Oncorhynchus clarkii lewisi
TGTGTGGCAAGGATTCCCCCGGCTCTTCATCAGCACAGAGGAGCACTGCTTTACAAACAAAGGTGTGTGACTGTGTTGGCTGAGTTTAGTGTAAACAAGAAGTGTGGGTCATGCACTCTTTAATAGTTCCTCTCGGGCAAAGGTCATGTTTTGGACGGATGTGTCAGAATGGAGCTTCCTTAAAGCAGCATGACGATAGGGCAGCATGACGATAGGGCAGCATGATGATAGGGCAGCATGATGATGGGCTGACGATAGGGCAGCATGATGATGGGCTGACGATAGGGCAGCATGACAATAGGGCAGCATGACAATAGGGCAACATGACGAAAGGGCAGCATGATGATAGGGCAGCATGATGATAGGGCAGCATGATGATAGGGCAGCATGACGATAGGGCAGCATGACGATAGGGCAGCATGATGATGGGCTGACAATAGGGCAGCATGACATTAGGGCAGCATGACAATAGGGCAGTTGTTACCATTTTCCCTCTCCGTTTGATTGACCCTTTTTAATGTCTATAGCTTTCCTCTCTCTCTCTCTCTCTCTCTCTCTCTCTCTCTCTCTCTCTCTCTCTCTCTCTCTCTCTCTCTCTCTCTCTCTCTCTCTCTCTCTCTCTCTCTCTCTCTCTCTCTCTCTCCCCTCTCCCCCCTCTCTCAATTCAATTTCAATTCAAGGGCTTTATTGGCATGGGAAACATGTGTTAACATTGCCAAAGCAAGTGAGGTAGACAACATACAAAGTGAATATATAAAGTGAAAAACAACCAAAATTAACAGTAAACATTACACATACAGAGGTTTCAAAACAGTAAAGACATTACAAATGTCATATTATATATATATACAGTGTTTTAACAATGTACAAATGGTTAATTTAAAGGACACAAGATAAAATAAATAAGCATAAATATGGGTTGTATTTACAATGGTGTTTGTTCTTCACTGGTTGCCCACTCTCTCACCACTCTCACCACCTCTCACCACTCTCTCTCTATGTCTCCTCCCTCTCTCTCTCCCCCCTCCCTCTCTCCCTCTCTCTCTCCCCCTCCATCTCTCTCTCTCTCTCTCTCCAACCTCTCCCCCTCTCTCTCTCTCTATGTCTCCTCCCTCTCCCCCTCCCTCTCTCTCTCTCTCTCCCCTCTCTCTCTGTCTCTCTCCCCTCCCCCCCTCTCTCTCTATGTCTCCTCCCTCTCTCTGAATGTAGTTGAACAGCTGTTCAGGGGGACAGGGGGCTTAAAGAAGGGTGCCCTTTTAATCTCTCCAATATTCCAAACTAATCCTCCCTGTCATGACCTCTCCTTGCCCCCACAGGATGCGTCCCCAATGGCACCCTATTCAATAGAAAGGGCTCTGGACAAAAGCAATGCACTATGTAAGGAAAAGGGTGCAATTTTGTACCCACGTTCAGCTAGCCATCACAACAGCCACCAATACATCCACCACTACAGCCACCACCACTACAGCCACCACCACTACATCCACCACTACAGCCACCACCACTACAGCCACCACCACTACAGCCAACAACACTACAGCCACCACCACTACAGCCACCAACACTACAGCCACCACCAATACAGCCACCAACACTACAGCCACCACTACATCCACCACTACAGCCACTACTACATCCACCACTACAGCCTCCACCACTACAGCCACTACTACATCCACCACTACAGCCTCCACCACTACAGCCACCACCACTACAGCCACCACTACATCCACCCCCACTACAGCCGCCACCACCACTAAAGCCACCACCACTAAAGCTAACAACACTACAGCCACCAATACAGCCAACACCATTACAGCCACCACCACTACATCCACCACTACATCCACCACTACAGCTACCACCACTACATCCCCCACTACAGCCACCACCACTATAGCCTCCACCACTACAGCAACCATCACTACATCCAACACTACATTCACAACTACAGCCACCAACACTAGAGCCACCAACACTACTGCCACCACCACTACAGCCTCCACCACTACAGCCACCACCACTACAGCCACCACTACAGCCTCCACCACTACAGCCACCACCACTACATCCACCAACATTACAGCCACAACCACTACAGCCACCACCACTACAGCCACCAACACTACAGCCACCACTACAGCCACAAACACTACAGCCACCACCACTACAGCCACCAACACTACAGCCACCACCACTACAGCCACCAACACTACAGCCACCACTACATCCACCAACACTACAGCCACCACCACTACAGCCACCACCACTACAACCACCAACACTACAGCCACCACTACATCCACCAACACTACAGCCAACACCATATACAGCCACCAACACTACAGCCACCACCACTACAGCCACCAACACTAGAGCCACCAGCACTACAGCCACCAACACTACAGCCACCACTACAACCACCAACACTAGAGCCACCACCACTACAGCCACCAAGACTACAGCCACCACCACTACAGCCACTACTACAGCCACCACTACAACCACCAACACTAGAGCCACCACCACTACAGCCACCAAGACTACAGCCACCAACACTACAGCCACCACTACAGCCACCACCACTACATCCACCACTACAGCCTCCACCACTAAAGCCACCACCACTACAGTCACCACCACTACAGCCACCACCACTATAGCCTCCACCACTACAGCCACCACCACTACATCCACCACTACATTCACAACTACAGCCTCCACCACTACAGCCACCGCCACTACAGCCACCAACACTACAGCCACCACCAATACAGCCACCAACACTACAGCCACTACTACATCCACTACAGCCACCAACACTACATCCACCAACACTACATCCACCACTACAGCCACCACCACTACAGCCACCAACACTACAGCCACCACCACTACAGCCACCAACACTACAGCCACCACTACATCCACCAACACTACAGCCACCACTACATCCACCAACACTACAGCCACCAATACAGCCACCAACACTACAGCCACTACTACATCCACCACTACAGCCACCAACACTACATCCACCAACACTACAGCCACCACTACATCCACCACTACATCCACCACCACTACAGCCACCAACACTACAGCCACCACCACTACAGCCACCAACACTACAGCCACCACCACTACAGCCACCAACACTACAGCCACCACCACTACAGCCACCAACACTACAGCCACCACTACATCCACCAACACTACAGCCACCAACACTACAGCCACCACCATATACAGCCACCAACACTACAGCCACCACTACAGCCACTAACAGTACAGCCACCACCATTACAGCCACCAACACTACAGCCACCACCACTACAGCCACCAACACTACAGCCACCACTACATCCACCAACACTAGAGCCACCACCACGACAGCCACCAAGACTAGAGCCACCACCACTACAGCCACCAACACTACAGCCACTACTACATCCACCACTACAGCCACCACTACAGCCACCACTACATCCTCCACTACATCCTCCACTACATCCACCACTACATCCACCACTACAGCCACCACCACTACATCCACCACTACAGCCTCCACCACTACAGCCACCACCACTACAGCCACCACCACTACAGCCACCAACACTACAGCCAACACCACTACAGCCACCAACACTACAGACACCACCAATACAGCCACCAACACTACAGCCACTACTACATCCACCACTACATCCACCACTACAGCCACCACCACTACAGCCACCACCACTACATCCACCACTACAGCCTCCACCACTACAGTCACCACCACTACAGCCACCACCACTACAGCCGCCACCACTATAGCCTCCACCACTACAGCCACCACCACTACATTCACAACTACAGCCTCCACCACTACAGCCACCAACACTACAGCCACCACCACTACAGCCACCAACACTACAGCCACCACTACATCCACCAACACTACAGCCACCACCACTACAGCCACCACCACTACAGCCACCACTAATCCACCAACACTACAGCCACCACTACAGCCTCCACCACTACAGTCACCACCACTACAGCCACCACCACTACAGCCGCCACCACTATAGCCTCCACCACTACAGCCACCAACACTCCAGCCACTACTACATCCACCACTACAGCCACCAACACTACAGCCACCACCACTACATCCACCACTGCAGCCTCCACCACTACAGCCACCACCACTACATCCACCACTACAGCCTCCACCACTACAGCCTCCACCACTACAGCCACCACCACTACAGCCATCACCACTACAGCCACCAACACTCCAGCCACCACCACTACAGCCACCAACACTACAGCCACCACCAATACAACCACCAACACTACAGCCACCACTACATCCACCACTACATCCACCACTACATCCACCACTACAGCCACTACTACATCCACCACTACATCCACCACTACAGCCTCAACCACTACAGCCACCACCACTAAAGCCACCACCACTAAAGCCACCAACACTATAGCCACCAATACAGCCACCACCACTACAGCCACCACCACTACATCCACCACTACATCCACCACTACAGCTACCACCACTACATCCACCACTATAGCCTCCACCACTACAGCCACCACCACTACAGCCACCAACACTACAGCCACCACCACTACAGCCACCAACACTACAGCCACCACCAATACAGCCACCAACACTACAGCCACCAACACTACAGCCACCACCAATACAGCCACCACCAATACAGCCACCAACATTACAGCCACCACCACTACAGCCACTACTACATCCACCACTACAGCTACCACCACTACATCCACCACTACAGCCACCAACACTAAAGCCACCACCACTACAGCCACCAACACTACAGCCACCACCACTACATCCACCACTACAGCCACCAACACTAAAGCCACCACCACTACAGCCACCAACACTACATCCACCACTACAGCCACCAACACTAAAGCCACCACCACTACAGCCACCACCACTACATCCACCACTACAGCCACCAACACTAAAGCCACCACCACTACAGCCTCCACCACCACAGACACAACCAGAGTTGTTTTTAGGCCTAAGCAAATCCTTCTGTCTTGGACAGTCTATTTTCTGCAGAGGGCTGCTCATCTCCCCACCTCAGCATAGCATTGTGGAGAGAGAGAGGGGGAAGGGAGAGAGGGGAGAGGGAGTGAGAAGTAAAGAGAGAGGCTAGTTAATATCCCTGACCATAGCGAGAGGAATGATGAAGAATCAGATAGACAGTGTAGTAACAGTGAAACCCCCCCCCCCCCCACCAATACAGCCACCACCACTACAGCCACCACCACTACATCCACCACTACATCCACCACTACAGCTACCACCACTACATCCACCACTATAGCCTCCACCACTACAGCCACCACCACTACAGCCACCACCACTACAGCCACCAACACTACAGCCACCACCAATACAGCCACCAACACTACAGCCACCAACACTACAGCCACCAACACTACAGCCACCACCAATACAGCCACCACCAATACAGCCACCAACATTACAGCCACCACCACTACAGCCACTACTACATCCACCACTACAGCTACCACCACTACATCCACCACTACAGCCACCAACACTAAAGCCACCACCACTACAGCCACCAACACTACAGCCACCACCACTACATCCACCACTACAGCCACCAACACTAAAGCCACCACCACTACAGCCACCAACACTACATCCACCACTACAGCCACCAACACTAAAGCCACCACCACTACAGCCACCAACACTACAGCCACCACTACAGCCACCACCACTACATCCACCACTACAGCCACCAACACTAAAGCCACCACCACTACAGCCTCCACCACCACAGACACAACCAGAGTTGTTTTTAGGCCTAAGCAAATCCTTCTGTCTTGGACAGTCTATTTTCTGCAGAGGGCTGCTCATCTCCCCACCTCAGCATAGCATTGTGGAGAGAGAGAGGGGGAAGGGAGAGAGGGGAGAGGGAGTGAGAAGTAAAGAGAGAGGCTAGTTAATATCCCTGACCATAGCGAGAGGAATGATGAAGAATCAGACAGACAGTGTAGTAACAGTGAAACCCCCCCCCCCCCCCCCCAACAGCTAAGACTTTAATGAACCCAGCCAGGCAATAGATTGTGTCCTTTCCAAATAACCCTGCACAACTTCTGACCAGAGACCTATGGGCCCTGTTCCGGTTCTAGTATTCATTCTGACCAGAGACCCTGTGCCGGGTTCTAGTATTCATTCTGACCAGAGACCCTGTGCCGGGTTCTACTATTCATTCTGATCAGAGACCCTGTGCCGGTTCTAGAATTCATTCTGACCAGAGACCCTGTGCCGGGTTCTAGTATTCATTCTGACCAGAGACCCTGTTCCAGGTTCTACTATTCATTCTGACCAGAGACCCTGTGCCGGGTTCTAGTATTCATTCTGACCAGAGACCCTGTGCCGGGTTCTAGTATTCATTCTGACCAGAGACCCTGTGCCGGGTTCTAGTATTCATTCTGACCAGAGACCCTGTGCCGGGTTCTAGTATTCATTCTGACCAGAGACCCTGTTCCGGGTTTTAGTATTCATTCTGACCAGAGACCCTGTTCCGGGTTCTAGTATTCATTCTGACCAGAGACCCTGTTCCGGGTTCTACTATTCATTCTGACCAGAGACCCTGTGCCGGGTTCTACTATTCATTCTGACCAGAGACCCTGTTCCGGGTTCTACTATTCATTCTGACCAGAGACCCTGTTCCGGGTTCTAGTATTCATTCTGACCAGAGACCCTGTGCCGGGTTCTACTATGCTAATGGCAGCTAGAAAAGCGACTGTGATTCACTCACTCTGGAGGTTCGCCAGAGTGTGTGTGTGTGTGTGTGTGTGTGTGTGTGTGTGTGTGTGTGTGTGTGTGTGACAACATAACCAACAAAAACTGGTCACAACTCCTGCAGCTCTGTCGGACGCTGGGTATGTACATAGTCAATGGTAGGCTTCGAGGGGACTCCTATGGTAGGTACACCTATAGCTCATCTCTTGGCAGTAGTACTGTAGGCTACTTTATCACTGACCTCAGCCCAGAGTCTCTCAGAGCGTTCACAGTCAGCCCACTGACACCCCTATCAGACCACAGCTGTAAGGGATTTCTTCCATTGACGGAGAGGCGGACCAAAGCGCAGCGTGGTTATTTTGACTCATGTTTTAATAAATCACTTCACATTAACAAACTAACAAACTAACAAAAACAAGAAACGTGAAAACCCAAAACAGCCCTATCTGGTGCAAAACACAGAGACAGGAACAATCATCCACAAACACACAGTGAAACCCAGGCTACCTAAGTATGATTCTCAATCAGAGACAACTAATGACACCTGCCTCTGATTGAGAACCATACTAGGCCGAAACATAGAAATACCCAAATCATAGAAAAAACAAACATAGAATGCCCACCCCAACTCACGCCCTGACCATACTAAATAATGACAAAACAAAAGGAAATAAAGGTCAGAACGTGACAACAGCAAAATCACAGTCTACTTAAACACAGCAATACTCAATCATGAGGCATCAAAGCCAAAGGAACTGAGTAACATTAAGAAATGCTATAGATGGAAGGAATGCAGTTTGGAAACCTACCAAAAAACAATTAGGCAACAACAAATTCAATCCCTTTTAGACAATTTCCTGGGTAAAATGTTCCACTGTAATAGTGAAGGTGTAAACTTGGCAGTAGAAAATCTTAACAATATATTTGACCTCTCAGCTTCCCTATCAAATCTAAAAATCTCAAATAGAAAACCGAAGAAAATTAACAGTAATGACAAATGGTTTGATGAAGAATGCAAAAATCTAAGAAAGAAATTGAGAAACCTGTCCAACCAAAAACATAGAGACCCGGAAAACCAGAGTCTACGCCTTCACTATGGTGAATCACTAAAACAATACAGAAATACACTACGGAAAAAGAAGGAACAGCATGTCAGAAATCAGCTCAATGTAATTGAAGAATCCATAGACTCTAACCACTTCTGGGAAAATTGGAAAACACTAAACTAACAACAACACGAAGAATTATCTATCCAAAATGGAGATGTATGGGTAAACCACTTCTCCAATCTTTTTGGCTCTATAACAAAGAATAAAGAGCAAAAACATATACATGATCAAATACAGATCTTAGAATCAACTATTAAAGACTACCAGAACCCACTGGATTCTCCAATTACATTGAATGAGTTACAGGACACAAATAAAAACCCTCCAACCCAAAAAGGCCTGTGGTGTAGATGGTATCCTCAATTAAATGATCAAATATACAGACAACAAATTCCAATTGGCTATACTAAAACTCTTTAACATCATCCTTAGCTCTGGCATCTTCCCCAATATTTGGAACCAAGGCCTGATCACCCCAATCCACAAAAGTGGAGACAAATTTGACCCCAATAACTACCGTGGAATATGCGTCAACAGTAACCTTGGGAAAATCCTCTGCAGTATCATTAACAGCAGACTCGTACATTTCCTCAATGAAAACAATGTACTGAGCAAATGTCAAATTGGCTTTTTACCAAATTACCATATAACAGACCATGTATTCACCCTGCACACCCTAATTGACAACCAAACAAACCAAAACAAAGGCTTTGTTGATTTCAAAAAAGCCTTCGACTCAATTTGGCATGAGGGTCTGCTATACAAACTGATGGAAAGTGGTGTTGGGGGTAAAACATACGACATTATAAAATCCATGTACACAAACAACAAGTGTGCGGTTAAAATTTTCAAAAAACACACACATTTCTTCACACAGGGTCGTGGGGTGAGACAGGGATGCAGCTTAAGCCCCACCCTCTTCAACATATATATCAACGAATTGGCGCGGGCACTAGAAAAGTCTGCAGCACCCGGCCTCACCCTACTAGAATCCGAAGTCAAATGTCTGCTGTTTGCTGATGATCTGGTGCTTCTGTCACCAACCAAGGAGGGCCTGCAGCAGCACCTAGATCTTATGCACAGATGCTGTCAGACCTGGGCCCTGACAGTAAATCTCAGTAAGACCAAAATAATGGTGTTCCAAAAAAGGTCCAGTCACCAGGACCACAAATACAAATTCCATCTAGACACTGTTGCCCTAGAGCACACAAAAAACTATACATACCTTGGCCTAAACATCAGCGCCACAGGTAACTTCCACAAAGCTGTGAACGATCTGAGAGACAAGGCAAGAAGGGCATTCTATGCCATCAAAAGGAACATAAATTTCAACATACCAATTAGGATTTGGCTAAAAATACTTGAATCAGTCATAGAGCCCATTGCCCTTTATGGTTGTGAGGTTTGGGGTCCGCTCACCAACCAAGACTTCACAAAATGGGACAAACACCAAATTGAGACTCTGCACGCAGAATTCTGCAAAAATATCCTCTGTGTACAACGTAGAACACCAAATAATGCATGCAGAGCAGAATTAGGCCGATACCCACTAATTATCAAAATCCAGAAAAGAGCCGTTAAATTCTATAACCACCTACAAGGAAGCGATTCCCAAACCTTCCACAACAAAGCCATCACCTACAGAGAGATGAACCTGGAGAAGAGTCCCCTAAGCAAGCTGGTCCTGGGGCTCTGTTCACAAACACAAACACACCCTACAGAGCCCCAGGACAGCAGCACAATTAGACCCAACCAAATCATGAGAAAACAAAAAGATAATTACTTGACACATTGGAAAGAATTAACAAAAAAACAGAGCAAACTAGAATGCTATTTGGCCCTACACAGAGAGTACACAGCGGCAGAATACCTGACCACTGTGACTGACCCAAAATTAAGGAAAGCTTTGACTATGTACAGACTCAGTGAGCATAGCCTTGCTATTGAGAAAGGCCGCCGTAGGCAGATATGGCTCTCAAGAGAAGACAGGCTATGTGCTCACTGCCCACAAAATGAGGTGGAAACTGAGCTGCACTTCCTAACCTCCTGCCCAATGTATGACCATATTAGAGACATATTTCCCTCAGATTACACAGATCCACAAAGAATTCGAAAACAAATCCAATTTTGATAAACTCCCATATCTACTGGGTGAAATTCCACAGTGTGCCATCACAGCAGCAAGATTTGTGACCACACACCATTGTAAATACAACCCATATTTATGCTTGTTTATTTTATCTTGTGTCCTTTACCATTTGTACATTGTTAAAACACTGTATATATATAATATGACATTTGTAATGTCTTTATTGTTTTGAAACTTCTGTATGTGTGATGTTTACTGTTAATTTTTATTGTTTATTTCACTTTATATATTCACTTTATATATTATCTACCTCACTTGCTTTGGCAATGTTAACACGTTTCCCATGCCAATAAAGCCCTTGAATTGAATTGAATTGAATTGACAGAGAGACAGCGAGCGAGAGAGAGACAGAGACAGAGGGGAGAGAGAGAGAGACAGAGGAGAGAGAGAGAGACAGAGAGAGAGACGAAGAGACAGAGAGAGAGAGAGCGAGAGAAAGACAGAGACAGAGGGGAGAGAGAGAGAGAGACAGAGAGAGAGAGAGACAGAGAGAGGGAAAGAGATAGAGGGAGAGAGAGAGACAGAGGGGAGAGAGAGAGACAGATAGAGGGAGAGAGAGAGAGACAGAGGGGAGAGAGAGAGACAGAGAGAGGGAAAGAGATAGAGGGAGAGAGAGAGACAGAGGGGAGAGAGAGAGACAGAGAGAGGGAAAGAGATAGAGGGAGAGGGAGAGAGAGGGGAGAGAGAGAGACAGAGGGGAGAGAGAGAGACAGAGAGAGGGAAAGAGATAGAGGGAGAGGGAGAGACAGAGGGGAGAGAGAGACAGAGGGGAGAGAGAGAGAGAGAGACAGAGGAGAGACAGAGAGAGACAGAGAGAGGGAAAGAGATAGAGGGAGAGGGAGCGAGAGAGACAGAGGGGAGAGCAGTAGCCGTTCTCCCTACTTCCTCTTTCACACCACGTGCTTCTTATCTCTGGCCAGTGTGTGTGTGTCGTGTATGTGTGTTTGTGTGTTGTGTGTGTGTGTGTGTGTGGGGAGAGTTACTGCCAACACCCTAACCCTACACCGTAGTGAAAAACCTGTTAGCTAACTTTACATCTACAATGGACATCTTAAAGTTTGACTTCTTTGTGCGGGTCACTCTCAAAAGAGAGAGAGTGTGTGTGTGTGTGTGTGTGTGTGTGTGTGTGTGTGTGTGTGTGTTTGTGTGTGTGTGTGTGTTTGTGTGTGTGTGTGTGTGTGTTTCCTCCCAGTAGCCCAGTTGTGTGAGGTTCAAAGGGCTCTGTGTGTGTATCACGTCTCCTAAGCCGCTCTGTGTGTGTATCATGTCTCCTAAGCTGCTCTGTGTGTGTATCACGTCTCCTAAGCCGCTCTGTGTGTGTATCACGTCTCCTAAGCCGCTCTGTGTGTGTATCATGTCTCTTAAGCCGCTCTGTGTGTGTATCACGTCTCCTAAGCCGCTCTGTGTGTGTATCATGTCTCCTAAGCCGCTCTGTGTGTGTATCATGTCTCCTAAGCCGCTCTGTGTGTGTATCACGCCTCCTAAGCCGCTCTGTGTGTGTATCACGTCTCCTAAGCCGCTCTGTGTGTGTATCATGTCTCCTAAGTCATTCAGAATGTAAACAGAGACACAGCTGATCTGCTTTAATCTCTCTCATTATCATCACCTTCAATGTTGTTAATGGGGGAAATACTAGGGTCAGAATCTGGCAACCCGGCCCATGTTAAAGGGGAAATACTAGGGTCAGAATCTGGCAACCCAGCCCATGTTAAAGGGGGAATACTAGGGTCAGAATCGAGCAACCCAACCCATGTTAAAGGGGGAATACTAGGGTCTGAAAATGGCAACCCAGCCCATGTTAAAAGGGGGAATACTAGGGTCAAACTCTGGCAACCCAGCCCATGTTAAAGGGGGAATACTAGGGTCAGAATATGGCAACCCAGCCCATGTTAAAGGGGGAATACTAGGGTCAGAATCTGGCAACCCAGCCCATGTTAAAGGGGAAGACTCAGTTAGGATCTGGTAACCCAGCCAATGCTAAAGGGAGAAGACTCAGTTAATGTCTGGCAACCCAGCCCATGTTAAAGGGGAAGACTCAGTTAGGATCTGGCAACCCAGCCCATGTTAAAGGGAGAAGACTCAGTTAAGGTCTGGCAACCCAGCCCATGTTAAAGGGGAAGACTCAGTTAGGATCTGGTAACCCAGCCAATGCTAAAGGGAGAAGACTCAGTTAGGGTCTGGCAACCCAGCCCATGATAAAGGGAGAAGACTAAATTAGGGTCTGGCAACCCAGCCCTGATAAAGGGAGAAGACTCAATTAGGGTCTGGCAACCCAGCCCATGATAAAGGAGAAGACTAAATTAGGGTCTGGTAACCCACTGTTCCTAGGCCGTCATTAAAAATAAGAATTTGTTCTTAACTGACTTGCCGAGTTAAATAAAGGTTAAAAAAATTAAGGGTTAGGGTCAGGATAGGGTCAGGATAGGGTTAGATAGGGTTAGGGTCAGGATAGTGTTAGATAGGGTTAGGGTCAGGATAGGGTCGGGATAGGGTTAGGGTCAGGATAGGGTCAGGATAGGGTTAGGATAGGGTTAGGGTCAGGATAGGGTCAGGATAGGGTCAGGATAGGGTTAGGGTCAGGATAGGGTCAGGATAGGGTCAGGATAGGGTTAGATAGGGTTAGGGTCAGGATAGGGTTAGATAGGGTTAGGGTTAGGGTCAGGATATGGTCAGGATAGGGTCAGGATAGGGTTAGATAGGGTTAGATAGGGTTAGGGTCAGGATAGGGTTAGATAGGGTTAGGGTCAGGATAGGGTTAGGGTCAGGATAGGGTTAGATAGGGTTAGCGTCGGGATAGGGTTAGGGTCAGGATAGGGTTAGATAGGGTTAGGGTCAGGATAGGGTTAGATAGGGTTAGGGTCAGGATAGGGTTAGGGTCAGGATAGGGTTAGATAGGGTTAGGGTCAGGATAGGGTTAGGGTCAGGATAGGGTTAGGGTCAGGATAGGGTCAGGATAGGGTTAGGGTCAGGATAGGGTCAGGATAGGGTCAGGATAGGGTTAGATAGGGTTAGGGTCAGGATAGGGTTAGATAGGGTTAGGGTCAGGATAGGGTTAGGGTCAGAATAGGGTCAGGATAGGGTTAGATAGGGTTAGGGTCAGGATAGGGTTAGATAGGGTTAGGGTCAGGATAGGGTCAGGATAGGGTCAGGATAGGGTCAGGATAGGGTTAGATAGGGTTAGGGTTAAGCATGAAACACAAAGAATCTCACTGCCTGTAGACTGGTGATAGATACTTATCACAGTCGGAAGCCGTTCTTTCTCTTGCTAGAAGGAAAGCGGTAACGACCCAGTAGTGACGAACCTGCCACGTCTACTTGTACTACTGGCAATGCTTGTCAGTGGCCAATAACTTGACTTTGAGCCAATCAGAGAGCACAAACCCCCACGTGGGGGAGCCAACAGGAGGGACAACAAAAAGGAAAAGAGTCAATTTTGTCTGTTCATCCAAGGTTAACTATCCTGAGCCAGTCACATTTCATATGTGATATAGGTTATGAGAGGGTAGCTAGCTAAGAGCACAGATAAAATCCACACAACACTAAATACTTCCACCAAGCTAGTTTACCATTGAAGCTACAGTGTGAAAGTAATCACCCCATTTGGCATTTTTCCTATTTTGTTGCCTTACAACCTGGAATTTAAATTGATTTAATGGGGGGTTTGTATCATTTGATTTACATAACATGCCTACCACTTTGAAGAAGCAAAAGTCAAAACTTTGTAGAGACACCTTTTGCAGCAATTACAGCTGCAAGTCTCTTTGGGTATGTCTCTATAAGCTTGGCACATCTAGCCACTGGGATTTTTGCCCATTCTTCAAAGCAAAACTACTCCAGCTCCTTCAAGTTGGATGGGTTCCGCTGGTGTACAGCAATCTTTAAGTCATACCACAGATTCTCAATTGGATTGAGGTATGAGATTTGACTAGGCTATTCCAAGACATTTAAATGTTTCCCCTTAAACCACTCGAGTGTTGCTTTAGCAGTATGCTTAGGGTCATTGTCCTGCTGGAAGGTGAACCTCCATCCCAGTCTCAAAGCTCGGGAAGACTGAAACAGGTTTTCCTGAAGAATTTCCCTGTATTTAACACCATCCATCATTCTCTCAATTCTGAACAGTTTCCCACAGCATGATGCTGCCACCACCATGCGTCACTGTGGGGATGGTGTTCTCGGGGTAATGAGAAAGTGTTGGGTTTGCGCCAGACATAGCGTTTTCCTTGATGGCCAAAAAGCTCAATTTTAGTCTCATCTGACCAGAATACCTTCTTCAATATGTTTGGGGAGTCTCCCACATGCCTTTTGGCGAACACCAAATGTGTTTGCTTATTTCCTTCTTTAAGAAATGGCTTTTTTTTCTGGCCGCTCCTCCGTAAAGCCCAGCTCTGTGGAGTGCCCGGCTTAAAGTGGTCCTATGGACAGATACTCCAATCACCGCTGTGGAGCTTTGCAGCTCCTTCAGAGTTATCTTTGGTCTCTTTGTTGCCTCTGATTAATGTCCTCCTTGCCTGGTCTGTGAATTTTGGTTGGTGGTCCTCTCTTGGCAGGTTTGTTGTGGTGCCATACTCTTTCCATTTTTTAAATAATGGATTTAATGATGCTCCGTGGGATGTTCAACCTTTCTGATATTTTTTGTATAACCCCACCCTGATCTGTACTTCTCCACAACTTTGTCCCTGACCTGTTTGGAGAGCTCCTTTGTCTTCATGGTGCCACTTGCTTGGTGGTGTCCCTTGCTTAGCGGTGTTGCAGACTCTGGGGCCTTTCAGAACAGGTGTATATATACTGAGATCATGTGACATATCATGTGACACACAGGTTGACTTTATTTAACTAATTATGTGACTTCTCAAGGTAATTGGTTGCACCAGATCTTATTTAGGGGCTTCATAGCAAAGGGGTAAAACATATTACATTTTGTATATTTTTTGGGGGGGAAACAAATTATATTTTTAATTTCACTTGAAATCCAAATAAAAATACATTTAAATTACAGGTCGTAATGCAACAAAATACGAAGGAAGATGAATACTTTTACAAGGAAGTATTGACATTAAAGTTAAATAACAATCAAATTTGTTTCTGCGAAACGGTTGCCTGTCGTGTTAGTGCAGTGTCATTAGCTAGCTAGCTAGCTATTTTGTTCTAGCTAGCGAATATGCTAACGTTAGCTACAGTAGCTAGCTAAACATTTAGTTATGGGCTGGCACTGGCATTATGGGGTATTGTGTGTAGATGGGTGAGATTTTTATTTTAATCCATTTTAAATTCAGGCCGCAACACAACAACATGTGGAATAAATCGAGGGGTATGAATACTTTCTGAAGGCTCGGTATGTTGCGCTAACGAGCAAATATGCGAATGTTGGCTAGCTAAATATTTGGCACTGGTAGTATGGGATTACAGAGAGGGAATAAAATAGTTTATTCGTCATCTTGCTAGATAGTTATCTATCTGGGGTCATCTTGCTAGGTAGTTATCTATCTGGGGTCATCTGGCTAGGTAGCTATCTATCTGGGGTCATCTTGTTAGGAAGTTATCTATCTGGGGTCATCTTGCTAGGTAGTTATCTATCTGGGGTCATCTTGCTAGGTAGTTATCTATCTGGGGTCATCTTGCTAGGTAGTTATCTATCTGGGGTCATCTGGCTAGGAAGTTATCTATCTAGGGTCATCTGGCAGGGTCGTTATCTATCTGGGGTCATCTGGCTAGGTAGTTATCTATCTGGGGTCATCTTGCTAGGTAGTTATCTATCTGGGGTCATCTGGCTAGGAAGTTATCTATCTAGGGTCATCTGGCAGGGTAGTTATCTATCTGGGGTCATCTGGCTAGGTAGTTATCTATCTGCGGTCATCTTGTTAGGAAGTTATCTATCTGGGGTCATCTTGCTAGGTAGTTATCTATCTGGGGTCATCTTGCTAGGTAGTTATCTATCTGGGGTCATCTTGCTAGTATCAACAAGGGCTTTCTACAAAATAGTAACATTGGCGAAGCTAGCTAGCTAACATTGGAATCTAGCCCATAAACTAAGCAACACACATCCTTTGCCAAACAGTATTTTAACAAGGCTGAGTGACTGACAACGTCAAGGTCTTTTGCTGTGTGAACACAAAGAGATTGCCGGCACTCTATTCAGAGGTACTAAGTACTATCGGCAGTCAAATGTTTTACAATCCTGAGCTGTTAGGGTCAGGATAGGGTTAGGATTTACAGTAGCCTACCGCCTATGCTAAACTAGCTAGACTTTGTAGCATGCTATGCTATTAGCTAAAGGTTGTGACAGAATGTCTGGGCTAAGGATTTATAGCATGATATGCTAGTAGCTAAAGGTTGTGACTGAATGGCTGGGCTAAGTATTTATAGCATGCTAGTAGCTAACGGTTGTGACTGAATAGCTGGGCTAAGGATTTATAGCATGCTATGCTAGTAGCTAAAGGTTGTGACTGAATGGCTGGGCTAAGGATTTATAGCATGCTATGCTAGTAGCTAAAGGTTGTGACTGAACTGCTGGGCTAAGGATTTATAGCATGCTATGCTAGTAGCTAAAGGTTGTGACTGAATGGCTGGGCTAAGGATTTATAGCATGCTATGCTAGTAGCTAAAGGTTGTGACTGAATGGCTGGGCTAAGGATTTATAGCATGCTATGCAAGTAGCTAAAGGTTGTGACTGAATGGCTGGGCTACGGATTTATAGCTAAAGCTAGCTAGAGGTCCTGTACCTTGAGTCTGGGAGTCCGGGGGGGGGGGGGGGGGGGGGTGTTTAAAAGCAATTAAACTTTCACTTGAGTATTAATCCATAATCTCACTCTCAAGATCACCAGCACAGAATACACTCTGAAAAAAGTAGAAGACACACGCACACGCGCACACACACACACGCACACACACACACACGCACACACACCGTGACCCTGGTTGTGACACCAACTCTGCGAGGGTGTCTCAGAGGAGTTGTTTTATATACAAACGCAGCAACAGCTATGGTGGGTGTCTAATCTCCAACAGCACTGTCTGAGGAAGTGATTGGAACACGTGCTTCTGTTCTAACATTTACGGCAGCCACACCTCTCGATAAAACACGGCCTGATCGTCTCCTAAAATTCCAATTCATGCATTGATCTGAAAATGTGGAGGCCAAAATGTGCTCCGTATGGAGGTCGCGAATGCAATTGTGGAGTATCCGGAGGCCAAAATGTGCTCCGTACCGCATCGTCATCCTCCTCACACATGTTGTAACAATGCAGAGCTACGTACAGCTCCGTATTGACCTGATTGGGTGACGGTAGGTGGGGGCAGGAGTTCCATTTAAAAACACAAACACCCTTCCTTGACAACTTCCTTGACAACTTCCTTGATAACAGCTCTGCTCTGCTCAGCGAAGCGTCAAGGAAGTACACATGT